>NC_056746.1:17877124-18027124 GCF_019279795.1 Protopterus annectens
GATGTAGTTGGCTAACTACATGGTATTGCCCTTTTCTCCGCTATAGTGCAGTCTCGGAGTTTGTATATTTAGTTAGGGGGGTGTGGGTGGCACAGCCCCCCAGGTTAGATACTTTGGATTGCAGGGCAAGTGTTTCTTTGCACTGTAAGTATTCATCAATTCACCTAAATGCCTTTCAATGAATACATGTCGATGTTTAGGTGTTTGATATTACGACGCTTCAACATTGTAATATAGACCCTCCAAACACTCTACATATATAACACTTCCCAGGACACATACAACCACATCTCACAGTGCCTCAGCCTCTAACCCCTTCTATGTGACCCATCTGATCACGAAAGGGTTTGCATCAAGATCTAAGGATGTAATGATGCCCCTCTACTCTTCCCTCATGAGACCCATTATTGAGTACAATGCACCAATTGGAATGTACCTGGCTAGACATCTCCAGCAGCTGGAGAGACCACAGAGGTACCTAACCAAGAGGATTACTGGCCTCAAACAGTTGCCCTATGCAGCACGATTGAAAAAGCTAAGACTGTTCTCTGTTGCGTACCGCTTTCTCAGAGGTGATCTCTGTCTAACGTACAGAGCCATGTCCAACCCAGAATTGTTGAACATGCTCCATATTAGCAAAACCAAATCTACTAGAGCTACATGCTCTAGTGTTATAAACCTCAACACAACAATGAATAGAACATGCTGGAGGGATAGATTCCCTTTGCAGAGACTTCCATTACTATGGAACAGGGTCCCAATCTACATAAGACAGAGCCCCTCACTATCACTCTTCAAGAGGAACCTTGATGAGTGGATGGGTAACAGAAAGTTCACACCGGGGATCACACCAACAGCACTGCTAGATAGGGGCCAAGAGTACTAGCTGCTAGTACAAGGGTCTAGGGAACTACTAAAGGGGCAGTGAATACCGCACAATGTGGCTGGGCTAATATATGCCTTCGGGCAGATAGCCCAGTACCAACTTATGAACCTATGAACCTATAAGGCAAACAATCCAATATATATTGGTAATTGGAGACTCTATTGTGAGATACTCTGATAACTCCCTCACCAGGCTTAGCAAGGAGACAGTCACAGTCAGTTGCCTATCAGGGGCAAGAATGTGCCAGACCATGTATGAACTCAGGACATTGACCACAAGTATCAGTATGACTCTGTCATAGTACACATGGGTGTTAATGATCTAAAATGTGCCTTCCTGGACTATATAAAGAGAGAGACATGATAGAGCTTTCAGATTATGTATCCCAAGCAGGTATGAGCCTAGCACTGAGCAGTACTGTACCTTATGCAAGGATGATGCCACTATATACACAGAAGATGGTTAGCTTTAACAATGGCTTAGTTACTGATGTTTTTCTAAGGGCATCCAATATTTGTCAGCTTGGGAAGATATGATTGACAGACCTTGCTGCTTTGCCAGGAATGGTCTGCACCTGTCCCCACTTGGCTTTTAGATATTGGCTAAAAACATTATCCACCCCTATAAATCCTTTTTTAGGCAAAGCCAATCTGCTAAACTTTCCAACATAGTAAATCCTATGCAAAATAAACTAAAGGTGTTATTGCTCAGTGCTGTGAGTCTCAACAAGAAGCTCATGTCCCTGGAAGTGCTCCTCACCCTGGACAGTGTTGACATCTGTGCAGTTAATGAGACATGATTTAAAGCCTCAGAAGACACCCGGCAGCACAAGGCAATAATTCCTTCCACATATTTAGACCAGCTACTGCACAAGAAGGGACAAGAAGTGGAGGTATATCAATCTACATAAAAAGTAAGCACACCTCAAGATTGGCCAGACAATATGACATGCTTAAGCTACTCCATATCCAACTAACCTTAGGTAAAGTACCATACCATATACTTGTTAGCTATAGGTCTCTGTCTATGTCCCAGGATAAACATACCATGCCCTTGAATGTACTGGAGTCTCTCACAATTCAGCCCAACACCATATTCATAGGTGATTTCAACTATCCTACGATAAACTGGGACACATACACAACCACTAACATGCAGGCTTAAAGATTCATGGATTTTTTGTCAATGAAAAAACCCTGGAACAGCTAGTCTGCACAGCTACTAGGAGTGCAAATATCCTGGATCTCATACTCACAAATATGAAGGAACGTTGCACCCCCCTTGTGTAATGTCCTCATTTGCCAGATCAGATCGCAAAGTGATCACACTTGAAATAAGTATAAAGGCTGAACTTCCAGCAAACCCCAGAACCTTTAAGGACTTTTCCAGAGCTAACTACCTCTTATTAAGCATTGCCACAGCTAAATTCCAAGTCCCACCCAAACTCAGAGAACACAGTGGACTATGCAGAAGTGTTTATGGAAACCCTGTATAAGCATGGAAATAACTGCATAGAAACAGCTGTACCAAACTGAAATAAATTTAGGACAAACTTCAAAATTAAGCCCCCTTGGTGGATCCCAGTATAAATAGGTTGTACAACAAAAGAAAGGACATACTGTCCAAAAAATAGGAAGCGCTATGTCCAAAGGACAAAAAACGCCCTCATCAAGGGACTACTCGTGTCCACCAAAACCAACCTTGAGGCAAAAATAGCCTCTCAGGCTAAAGATAACCGTAAGACATTTTTCAGTTATGTACACAACCTTAAAGGGAACACCCAACAGTGCATTGAACTAATAGTAAATGGAACTTCCTGTACTGAACCAGGGGACATAGCAAATTTGTTGGCTAATAGATTCAGCTCCAATTTCACCCTCATATCACCCCCAGTCCCTCCCAGAACTACCCGCTACCATTTCTTCCCATCAGCTATCATTAAAGAGTATGTCCAAACTGCACCCTCCAGAACTTAAAACACTACATCATTGAGTACTGATAATATCTCAGGATGCCTTCTAAATAGCTTGCAATAATATCTCAGGATGCCTTCTAAATAGCTTGCATCTTGACCTGTCAGGTGCATTATAATCTGTTTTCCACCACAGACTCCAGACAGGCTTCACTCCTAGGGAATGGAGGATTACAATGGTTACTCCTCTACATACAGGTGGATCATCAACAGACCTAGGAAACTACAGGTCTATAAATTTGACTACTCTTATATGCAAAGCCATGGAAATAATTATCATGGACCTGATAAACAAAAACAGGAAATCTTCCAACACTGGACCCATCCCAGTTCAACTTTATCAAGGTCAGGTCATGGCTAATAAACTTGGTGGACTTCTTTGAGAAGGTCATAGATGAGGGCAAAATGGAACATACTACCTATCTTGACCTGGCAAAGGCATTTGACACAATACCTCACTCGGGGTATCATAGACAAACTCTCATATTTAGGCATAAATGTCTACGTCACCCAATGGACAACCAAATGGCTCACAGATAGGACACATGAAGTTATAGTGAGGGAATTCACCTCCACCAAGATGTCTGTTACTAGTGTTATCCCACAGGGCTTAGTACTGGGACCTCTCCTGTTTGGCATATACTTCTCTGAAGTCAAGGAAAATGTAGAGGGCTTTTGGCTGACCAAATATGCAGACAACTGCAAGCTAGTGTAATCACTGAATCCCCAAAAGATGTAGATTTCCTCCAGAATGGTCTGCCACAGACAAATAATTGCTGCTAGAACCATGACCTAAAACTCAAACCAAAAATGCATAATTATACCCTTTGGGAAGATGACCACCTCTCGAAATTGCAACATTGATAACACTCCCCTAAGAGTAGACCTAGTGGTAAGGGACTTGGGAACTCAGATTAACAGTAACCAGAACTTTGGTAACCATGTGTCTACGGTAGTAAGAAAATCATTCTACATGGTGCAACTTATAAATAAGGGCATTTCATCCAGATCTAAGGAGTTCATAGTCCCACTGTACTCAGCCCACATTAGACCAGTAATTTAGTAAAATGCACCCTTCAGCATGTACCTGACCAGGCATTTGCAACAACTGAAGGAGCCACAGAGGTTTCTCACTAAAAGAATACAGAGTTTAAATAATATGACCTACATGGACCACCTCAAATCCCTGTCCCTGTACTCAGTCTACTACAGATTTCTGAGGGGCCGTCTATGCCTAACTTAAAAGGCATTCTCCAATCCAGCCCTTATGTTAAACATTTCACAAATCTGACAGCACTACAATTAAGTGATGAAAGCATGTAGACCTCAAAACATGTTGGAGGGACAGGAATGTGTCTCAGAGATTACTCCTTCACTAGAACAGACTCCCCATTTATGTGAAATAGAGCTCTTCCCTAAACCTGTTCAAATGCAATTTGGACTAATGGATGGGAAATTGCAATTTCTCACCTGTCTTGTTGCCTGTGGCCCTTATGGACAGAGGAAGTTTGTCAATGCCCTAAGGCACATGCATATACCAAAGCTGTTCTAGTCTATGGGCACTGATAAATTGGAAAATTGGGGCATGAATTGCTAGGCTTAAAAATGCCCTAGGGCCATTAACCTAGTAACCTCCTATGATCCTATAATCCTATAAGATATAGAATCTTCCATAGGAGAGGAGACCTTTATGGCCTAGAACATAAAGCACCACAATGATGAAAAACTGATAGAATCAACAACTGTTTTTGCCTTTCTGCACAGCTCAGGCTACTAAGCCCATGTATTTTACCAAGAGCATACAGACAGCAATATTTTACTTACTAATTGGCTGATCTAGTAAGGTATATAATGTGGCACAGTTGTATTTCTAAAGCAGCTCAAAATCTATATGAGTAGCATAAGAGCCTCAACAAAGAAATGTCTTACTACCATGGCAACTTGATGGCCAAAGGATATTTTTTCTTCAATAATCATCCTTAACATACTCTTTACTTTAATTGGCTTTCCATCCCCATTTTAAAGATGCCAAGAAATACTTAATTTTAAAGTTGCCTGTGCTGCATTTCCCTATACAGAGTGTAATCTCATTTTCTGTTATAGGACTGAGTTATATCTAACTCATACCAAACTGCTGAAGTATGGGGTGGGGAGGACAACTGTACCATGTCAACAGGTGCTAACCTGGGCATCTGAGAAGAAGATGCCAGAAAAATGAAAGATACCTGTGAGATCCCTCATATTACCTCAGTTAGTGCGGAGAATTGTCCACCCATCATCACACCATTTGCATTCTTCTTGATAGTCATTTGGCAGTCTAGCAAATCAAGTTTAAAGTATTAACACTGAGTTCATAGAGTTTGTCTATGATCCCTGTGTGTGCGCGATGATGTCAAATGCTTTTCGGAGGGCAAGATAATTACATTCACCAATAGTCCCTTGTCCACTGCAGCTGTGACTTGTTCAGAGAAGTTGACCAGGTTTAAAAGTCATGGTCTACCTTTCACATAGGGATATAAGGAAAGTAATGTTTTATGTCCTTTAAAATATACTTTTTCCATTTTGAAAAGAAATTATATAAGTTGAAATCTCTGATGTGGGACAACTTATTTTTAGAAATGCATTTAAAAGTGATATCAGGAGTTCTGAGCATTAACAGCAGATGGGTGTGTTGGGATGGTATGAATAACAACAGTATTGAAAACAATCAATTAATCTATTCCATTCGTAAGGCATTTTTTCAGTATGTTACATTGTTTAATAATGTTTTGTTTTTCCTATGATAGAACAGATGAAAGTTTTATGGCTGATTCAATTTATGACATATTGAACAAGAAGAAGTGTGCAGAATGAACTATCACCGTTCACAATGCTAACCACCATGATAGTTCTGTTTCTGTTGCTATCCATAAAATAACCCCCAAAGACAGCAGGGCTCCTCCTTTCAAACCCATCGGTTCCAGTAGGGTTGAAATTTGAACCTATTAGTACTTATTTAGTTAAGGTTTTTTTAAAAAAAAGTAGAACTAATCTCATTTATTATTGATAGTTGATACTTTTTAAGTATAATACAATGTAACTTGGACAGAAGAATGTTCCTTTGTCACAGTTGAAGGAACCTCCATATCTTTTTAAGTATAATACAATGTAACTTGGACAGAAGAATGTTCCTTTGTCACAGTTGAAGGAACCTCCATATCTACTTCTGTTCTTATGGAATATGTTCTCAAGATGGTGAGAACATATTTAAGCAGGTTATCTGGATTTTCTAATAGAGAAATACACAATGCATTTGATAAATGTAGTTTTGAACAACAATTATTGAATATTTAGTGAGCAAATTTTCTAGCAAATCAAAATGAATGGCCATGGGAACCAGTATATAGTCCAATCCTATGTCAATCTAGTTATGGCTTATTGGAAATTTAGATATATAATAAATATTAAATATCCAGATAATATTGTTTTTATAAGTGATTTATTGATGACATTTTTAACTTGGAAAAGAAGTGCTACTGTTTTTAATGAATTTATGGAATGTCTGAATCTTGGCATAAGTTTTTTTTAATTCACATACCGTTGGACAAATGAAAGTATTACATTTGTAGATACATTTTTATGGTTGTAGAAAACAAACTATATCATTAACCACATTTCCTTAATGCATATTTGTACAGATATAGTGCCCATCTAGAATCCGTTAAAAAAGAATCATTAAAGGGCAGGCTATTAGACTTTCAAGACTAACTAATTCTGAAACATTTTCCAAAAATAATTGAAAATGTTTGATCATGTGATAGAAAACAGGGTGCAAGGAATATTTTATAAAATAGTGAAAAAAAGTGTAAAACATAATGAATAGGGATTATGTACCTATTTTATATGATATCATTATAGTACAGTTAAAATGAAAATATAATGGACTTTTCCTTAACATACCTGATTATATACAGCTGCAGTAAATGTGAAATTTATTATAAAAATAATTGGAAATGATTCAGGGGAATCTGTATTTAGAAAAAGTTGTTGGATGACTATTTTTTCACATAAGAAAAGTAGTAATATCAAGGAGATTCTGGAGAAGGGCAAGGTCATCATATATAATGATACTTACGGAACTTTAAATGTGGCTTTTGTGAAATGTGCAGATTTACTGATCATAGTAAAAAATTAATTTTAAGAGTTAAGCTAGATGTTATTGTTCTGTAGGTAGATACAGATGGAAATCAGAGAATGTTACAAAGACATGCATGTGGAACCTTTCTCCCAGGGCCTCCGCTGAAAACTGACTTCGTTCCATGTCAGACTTTCCTGGTTAACAAATGTTAAATAAAAATAAAATAAAAAATGTATATATTGCAATATATTGTTCATTCAATTGATTTTTTAGGGAAAAACATGTAGAAAGTTGAGGGTAAGAATGACTGAACATTTGAATGCTATCAAAAACAAATTTAGAAAAAGTGCATAGAGTAAGCATTCAGTGATTTGTGTTCATTTAAAAAATGTGTTTGGAGTTTTAGAAGCCATGAATAACAAAGTTGTGTAGATAAGATATGAATTATTTCCTGGAATATAAAGAATTGTCATGGCAGTTAAGGTTAAATGCCATTTCTCCTCCAGGCTTAAATAATTATTTAAATATAAAATGCATGAGTTAAAATAAATTTTATTTGTTGCATTTATAAGGGTGGCAAATGATTTGTACATATTGACAAGAATGATTGAAGTTGACTTAGTTTTGAAGAAGTCTTGATTAATAAAGGAGGTTTAGGTGGTTTCAATTTGAGTTTGTTTTTGATTATTATTATTATTATTATGTAGTTGTATGCACTTTAGCCCACTTTAATAGATTTCAGCTTTTATTTTAACAAAACAAGATAGGCTTGTATCAAGGAGTAATAATTTTTCAGTATCCTTCTGAACCAGGTCCATTAATATCCTTTCCATAACACTGAATATGATGCAGGTAAAGCACTTATGAGAAGATAGTTCCCAGGACTGTCTGTACATTCACCCTTATAGATAGGGACCACTACACCCCAGATTGTCTGTAGATCCACTTTTATGTGTAGGGATCCACATTGACCTGATACTGTTGTTGGAAACAAAGCTTATATAGAGAAATGTATCAAATAAGTTATGTTGGCATCTACATCATTTTGATTGAGAGTGGTAAGAAAATAACAAAAGATATTGTCAAGAACTTTGAAACTTGTGTTTTTGTGACTTGTATTTGATCACAGGTTATGCTCAATGGGTCGTGTACAAGGTGTAGTAGTGAAGTAGCAACCTGTAATGCATTGCTCAAATTACTGCAAAATTTATTTATGGGGAAGCGGTTGATATCTTGCTGTTCGCAGGCTGCTATGCCATTAATTTAAAACATACTACATTCTTGGGAATTACCACCAATTTCTCTTAATTTAACTATAAAAAGTCTTTACAGTTGCCTTATGATTTGATGGAATTTGTAGGAGGCCTTAGCATATGGGGAGTTTGGAAGTTTTCTTGCTCAAGTGAGCATAATTTTCTTTGTAGCTAAAGGTGATATTCTGAATTTTTAGAACAGACTTTTCTTTTTATTGCCCTGTGCATTTTAGAATTATGCCAGTGAGGGTTTGTTTTTCAATATTCTACAATATTTAAACCTTATGAGAATATGGACTGGTGATGCATTTATGACAGATTTTACTAACTTGTTTGAAGCTGTCCCTTACTGTCACATCAGAATTATGTTGGGTATCATCTTGGTTTATGTATGTAGGATGTTCACTTATTTTGATGACATCAGCCTTTGCAAAGTCTAAAAGTGGTAGCATTGTCATTGATTACTGTGCTATGGTCTGATTTTACAAGTATAACAGTCAAGGCTAAGTAAACCTAGGGTATGTCATTTAGGACAAACAAAGTATATTATTCTTCTTGGCACAGTTTTTCATAATTTGCTCTAAGCATTTTTAATTTAAAAGGACAAAAAGGCATTGTGCAGATTTTTAGTGGATATACAGTTCTTCCAGTTATTTATGGAATAACTGAAGCCCCCAGAATTGTTTCCTACCTGTGTTTTTCCATCCCTACTTCCTAACCATTAAATCTTCCTCCCATAGGTCTCAAGTGCATTCATTCTCGATGCAGGGGGCTCTGATTCCGTTAACTGAGAGTAATTGGATCCATTATCTAGGCAGCCATGGAAGGACTTATGCCTCTATCTGTGCTCTGTCATTTGCTGACTGCCTGGGAAGAATATCTTTGTTGCAAATGGCTGAGACTCTGGCTTCACCTCCTCCCATCAAAACAGACAGTTCATGTTGAAGAACAAGCCCTAATTGTCCCCAGGATGGAGAATCACCCAATGTGCACTCCCTTAGCAGCTTACATCATGTTAGGTGCAGTTGTGTGGGTGTTTCTTTTAGGTTCATAACCCTTTGATCAAATGGCTGATGTGAGTGCTCGCATCATCACAGGGGATGGTATGTCTTCTTGATGTGGTTGAGATGGGTGCCAATACTGGCTTGACAATGCTAAGCTCACATTTATTTTCTGTTTTTTTTTTTTGTGTGTGCAACACAAACCTCTACTTGTGTGACGGTGATTCTTAAGCAGAAACCTGCTCCACACCACCCCAGATGGAAATGATAACAAGGGCCATTCACAGTCATCACCCCTAACCTAACTCTTACAATACCCAAGCCTCTACATGAGCTTGGCTCATCTTGATCATAGTCAGGGCTTTATTCCACTGTACTACATGATTGTGCAAGTCCCCCAGAATTAATGTGCTCATCCGGATATTAGTTTTTTATATATTGGTAAGGTATTCATCATGTTTCTTAGGGGACATGCATGAAGTGTGGTAACTGCCATTTCTGTAATATTCAAAGGTCCCCCAGAAGTATTGTGCTCATTTGGGTGTAAGTTCTATGTCTGAAAAGCGGCTAATCATATTATTCATGGAATATAGCTATATGGTAACTGATAATTATGTAATATTCAAAATTATATATTACAATGAAGGTTCCTGTTATTTTACTCTTGTGTCCCAGCTGAAGTTGTCTCATATTTAGACGTCAATAGAATAAGAGGCATATCTCCCACTAGTTCTAAAATATCTGAGTAACTGGAAGACTCTATAGTCTAGAATGGGGAGGCTTAGTATATACTTGAACCATGTTTCAGCAGTAGTACAATTTTCCACACCACCCAAGGTCAAGAAAGCATCAAGGTTTCACATTTCTTGGTTAGACTTCTGTGATTAAGGAAAATCACCCTCATATTGTTTTAGCAAAGATGAACTCTATCTAACAGAATCTGTTTGTAAGTTACTCGTATAACTACATTTCACAAAAGTTGTGAATTGTGCTCACTGTTTAAGTTTCCCTTTTCCACAAAATTCTGTTTTGGATGTTTTGATTATATTATTTTGTGAATGCTGTTAGTTAGTTGGGAACATATTTCCCAGTAGTGCTATAAAAAAGTTGTGAAGTTCTGTGATTTACAGCTGTTGTCAGTACAGCATGTGAAAGTGAGTATCATTAATTTGATCTTGGTAACCAAAAACTGTAGAGCTTCCCTACATTGTTCTTTTAGGAAAAATGGTTTAGCTGAACTATAGATCTGTCTCCAGTTAAAACTGCATCATAATGGTAACAGAATAGTTTAAGTGGCCATCAGAGTTATTCAGACTCAGCCACACCACAAACTATTGTCCCCTAATTCCATTTATAAGAGGAGTGGCTGGCACTGCGGGCATCTGGTTACTTTAAAGCAAGGGGAGGCCGTAGTGAGCTACTGAATGATTGGGTTAGCTGGAATGGGGTGAGGCTATACCAGGGCAGGGCTGACATGTTGGTGTGAAGTTGTGATGTGTGTTTAATTGTCCTTGCACAGAAAAGGACAGAAATACTTAATTAGCTTTTATTTTTGAAACAAGAGTAACTGGCACAGACTTGCTGGCAAGAAGGACTCCTCTTCTTCGTGCTAACTCATTTCTACAAATCCAACAATCTATTCATAGAATGTGTAAGAGATGACCAAACATGAGACAGCATGTGTATACAGCTGAGATATATGGGGCTTCTCAAGAGAGACTCATGCATCTAAAAGACTATGCTTGTTATTAATATTCCAGTATTAAGCTCGATTGTGTACAGATAAGCAATATGGAACAAGGGAGAAATATTCATGAAAAGTTGAGGTAAGAACCTAAACTGTGTTTTCTAAGTGTTCTTCCTACTGTATCTGCCAACCATCACATTCTCCTCCCACAGGTCTTCAGACCATTTATCCTTGGATGCAGCAGGTCCTACTGGCACCCAAGTAAGATCCAGATGGAGGGGGGTCATCATCCAGACAGTCAAAGAGGAGTTTATGCCTCTGCCAATGCCAGATACTTCCATCTTGCTGTAGTTTGAGGGCATCTATGTCTGTACAAATTAATGTTCTTGCTTCACCCTTCCATACTGGGTAGGCTGGGGATCTACTCAGTGCCACTCCCCTTAGAGTCCTCTCCATTACTGACAGCAATGGCAGTGATGCCATTTCTACATTTTAGCCCTTACGCATCCCTCTGGTGGTTAATCTCAGCAGACATGGGCATCCTACATCCATATCCCAAGGGCTATCTTCATCAGCTTTAGAGCACCAAGCCCATGTCACTTTTGGTCTCATCATTCCTTTCATGCAAGCCTCTGCAATCAGTCTCTGGGAAATAGTGTTGCCACCTTTTTAAATTCCCAAAGTGGAACTTTTTTTAAGGAAATGCAAAAATTTGTAGGACAAACCATGCTTGCATCCAGAGCAAATGACTAGACGTCACTGTGGTTTTTTTTTTTTTGTTTTTTTTTTGCACTGGAGAACTACTCATTTTGATGTTGGGTGTTCTATAATAGCCATTGAGGTGGTTACAGAAGGGAGCATACTGCTGCATTGTTTCATATGAACAGACAAATGGATTTCTCAACTACTGTTATGATTTGGATGACAATGGTTTTCCTGTTAAGAAATTAGAGGTAATAATCACTGTAGATGAACCTTTGAGTGGTAATGCAACTTCTTAGAGCCATGTAATTGAAACATTTGAATTGAAAAGTAAAATGGATATTTCTTTGGAGAAGCAGGATGTGACAACAGAGAATAAAGGGCAGCTAACATGTCTATATTCTGTCTGCATTTCAGTAGAGGGGCCAGGAAAAAGAGAGAATTTTAGGTGCTACAATTTAATATTTAAAAAAACATATATGATCAAAGAGGTTTACTATTATAAATTCGAAAATCAGAACAAAACGTGTCTGCATTTTCGAATTTATACATCGGAAATGAGCATTTCCGAATTTTCCTAAAGTCGAAAATAGCTGTGTATTGCGACATTTTCGGCAATACACAGCACTCCCACCCGTCCCGTAACTACCTACCTAACCAGCCTAAACATACAGTTATGCAGGGGGGCAAGCCCCCCTGCACCCCCCTGTGGGGGTATGCACCCCCCACACCCCCCAACTTAATATTCCAACTCTGAGATCGCACTACAGTGAGGAAAGGGATGTATTTCCCTAACCGCACTGTACCGCAATCCCCTCACATGAGCGAACATTAGAATTGCGAATGCACAGTCCATTCGCAATGGTAACGTTCGCTCACATCACCTGCCGAAATATGAAGTATTCAAACATCTGTTGTTCGAATACTTCATAGCCGTGCAAGAGCACGTCAGCATTGTGATAGTAAACCGATCAAAGACACATTTGGGATATGGGAAGTGTGGATTACACTGAAACATGTTGATGGTAAAATTATTCATCTGCCTAGTGTGGTGAATGTTAATGGGTATAGGGATTATAATCTGTATAATGAGCAGCTAAGGGCTTGTTATTATTTAAAATATAGACATTTCACTAGAATTTATTTTTAGATTATTTCTTACAGTAGATAAGATACTTGTCATTGCCCTTTTAAGAGCTAATTACTGTATCTTTTGAAAAGGACAGCCTCAACAAACATCCCATAATTCAGTTCCAAGAGTTCCCAGGCTCTTCTACTCACGTCTGTCAGTCATCTTCAGATCTTAATGAGAAAAATCACAAATTTTCAGCAAGACCTACCTCGCCCATTTAAGTTATACCTCCCCTTCCATCTAGAAGGCTGCAAGTGGAAAAACACAGCTTGAAACTTGTACATACAATCAAGAAATAACATTTTAAATGTTTACTTTACTTTACATTCACTTTCAGGCAATCTAAAAATAAAAAATAAAGATGATCAGCTCAGCATACTTTACAGACATTGCTATACTCATTAACCTAAGCATTAAAACAGCAACTGTCATACATTTACATTATTCTTAAAAGTATTCACTACCTAGTCAATTCATCCACCTAGCAGATGCATTCATACTGCATAATATTGCTATAACCTGCTATTTTGTGACTTCTTTATATCTGAATGCAGTTAAAATTAAATACATTGCAATATTAAAAGCAACATTTCCTACAAGATAATAATCATTCTTTTATTTTACTGTACTCAGCACTCACTCTACTTATGGCCTCCACCAGCATCAATACTGCTATACATCAATACTATACACTACTGCTACGTAACTTTACTGGAACCTTATGCAGTTAAATAAAAACATTTCTCCTACTTATTTAATTCCACTGTATTTTAGTGACTTCTATTCTATTTCATCTCGAACATGGCTTCTAGTTATGTCAAACATTAGTTTCTTCAAGTGGGATTTATGCTTTTCAGTTCTCCCAGTCATTCATTCAGATGTATACCTTCTAGTTCTCATACGAGTACAAGCAGTCTACTTCCTTACTAGTCATCATTTAACTCTTCAGATTTTCTCATTGCAGATAGTTGGTTGAATTCAGGCTCTTTGCAATTATTTTATTCAGGTCCTACACTTCCTTATGCTGATCCCTCATTTCTTCCTGAATACTAGACAAGATTTAACCAGTGCATTGCCATCCTGCCCATCCACTTTCAAAAAAATCTTACAGGTTAAAATCTGGTCTGAGCTGCTCTCTTCTTTTGGCTGTTTTTTTAATATTCATGAACCTTTTTATTTCCACTAAGGATTGTTCAGCCTCCTTGAAGGTTTTGGTTTCACTTAGAAAAAATACTTTGATGACCAGAAATAACATTGTAAATCTCAGTATAGCTTCTCTACAACCTCTCATCAATGGAATGTGTTTGCCTCTTTTCTGCCTCATCTGTATGGAGTAGTTCTTTAAGAACACTCGAGTCTCTGCTTTCAGAAATGTAATTTTTTTCTCATATTTTGGAAAATAACTACTTCATTTGGTAGGTTTGCAGCTTTCTGATATAGGTTATTTCTTAGTTGCATGTGACCTCTGAGTCAAAAGCTCCTGTTGGGAATATCAGTCTAACTGTTTCTTTGGATTTTCCTAAAGTTAATGTATTAATTTCCCTGTTTGTTCATAAAGTGTTTCAGTAGTCATTAGCAGTCCTTGAAGCAGTTGGAGACGGAGCTTTTGGATGAGGATATTTGGAAAAAACAGCTAAAGTCACCCAGATTATTTTTCACTTTACTTCTGAGGGCAGTAAATACCTGGCTAATGGTGTAATTTTAGAAAATTATCTTTCTGTTATGGCCAGAGTACAATATATTCCAAGCTGGGTGTTTAAGCTATGATTTTCAGATCTTAAGAGGTATTGCATTTTTTATATTTTGGTTTGTGGTTAATGGAGGGTGTACTCCTACTGTAAACATTTAAAGACTGTACCTGAAGGCAGGAAAACAGCCTGCTGTATTATTAAGAAACAATATGCCTGGATAAAAATTGACAATAGTATTTTCTAAGACTTGGCAAGTGATATAAGGTGACAAATTTTATTTAAAGTACTTTGGAGCAATTTAATGTTGTGTAAGAAACATAAAGCTGTCAGAGAAGAACATTTTCGCCCTTAGGAATTAAAATGTTTTTGATGATATCAGCACTCACAGGCTGGTGGCAGGCAGCTTGTCAGAGCACTGAGATCCACTGCATATTTTTGAAATATTTTTAAAATCTGCTTGAATTCTTCTTCAAAGTTGGCTGTGCTTGCAGTTTTGATCTTGCTGCTGGTGGTGGGTACAAGCACTTCAGACTGTAGTCTAGAACTAGTGTTCCTAGTCTCCTTATTGGGGTAGCTGCTATGAACATGAGCTGAATGGAAGGTTTGTAGGTATACACATCTGGTGTTCTGAAGTTTAGTGTCTGATATTAAGATTTCCCTTCCATTTTCAACTACACCTCTGGATGCCTATCTCTTGTGGACTTTTTAGATATTTTGGAACTTCAGTGCTGGTCTGGTATGGGAGAAATTGTTAAGCTAATTGTATGTTATCTGCCAATAAGTGTTTTGCTGTTTAACATTAGTTTTGGAATATTGAGCATGGTATGATTGCATATTTTTGGTTTCTTTTGCCAGTAATTACTTTAGAAGTTTGAGATATTACTGCTACCAGCTATTTATTACAGCAGCCAAGATATACTGGTTATTGGTTTAGCTGTCTTGGGGTAGTTTTGACTGCAGATTTGTTACATTTATTTTGTATTGGAAGAAAAGCACTGTAATAAACTGGAACTTGATACATTGAGTAACAGGCTTTAGATGCCAGAAGTTTGGTTTGTTTATATATTATTTTAGGATGTGAAAGGACTTTCAGTGAGGTGACTTCTAGGATAACTGAAGTAAATTGATAATTTCAGTCATACTCCTAGGTGTATATAGGTAATTTTTTTAATATTCTTATCAGCAGGACCCACTGTGGGTAATAGGGTTGCATGTGGAAGGAAGTCTTTATTGTGTACCATACTGACTGTGTTTTCTCAGAAATTGCCAATATTTTATTTTTACTGAATCATTCTGAGATGCTATTAAAATCTATAGATTCTATTGTGCTGTACTGAGAGAAAGATAGAGATTGGGTATTAGAATAATAAAGTCATCTGAATAAGAGTAACATGGATTTCATGATATTTCAATGGAATGGTTTAATGAAAAGGGCAAACAGCATAGGCAAGTATAGAGGCTTAAAGTGTTCCCTAGTTTAAAATAGTTTCTCATAATATGGAAAATACCCGTCCAAATAATGTTCTTTGTGCCTCAGACTCACCAAACAGCCGAAAAATAAGTACAATGAAAGAAAAGGTGAGACTCCGCTGGATGTTCCACTGCTTTATTAAAATACACAAAAAGTTGTATCCAAAACTGGTAAGAAACTCCAACAAAATAAATATCCACTGACAAGCGCTTTCGGGTTAAAACCCTTCATCAGATCATATACTAAAAACACTTCCTGATATTTAAAATACATGTCAACCAATGAGAGTTAGTAAAAAGCCCGCCTTTTCTGCAAGGCTGGTTTTAAAGGTATACAGTCATTTAAGCCCGGAGTTCTGTGGGCCATCAATTCCAAAATCCATTGGGACTCCATAGATTCAGTTAATAGTTTAACATCACCCCCCCTATTGTTCATGACAACATTAACCACTGCTTTGAATTTAAAATTATGTGTGGGGTGGGTCTCAATATGCTTATATAAAGCATTATGTGCATCTTTATTCCTAATTGAAGACATATGTTGCAATATTCTTACCTTAAACATATTGTTGGTCTTGCCAACATAAAAACATATGCATTCAGTGCACTCCACTATGTAAACTAAATTACTTGTCCTACAGGTAGCTTTTGCTTTGAAATTAAAGACATGTCCACTGACTGGATGTGTAAAGGTGTGATCTTTATTTATAAATTGGCATGCTTTACAATATCCACATGGGACACTGCCAATTTTTTCTTTTAGGATACAAGTTTGGGTTACTGTTTTCTCTTTACAAAGGATATCTTTTAGATTCTTGTTTCTCCTATAACCAAATTGTGGATAAGCCCCCACTATATTTCTTAACTTGTTATCTCCCCTCAAAATATTCCAGTTTCTGTTGACAATATCCCTGATGTCTCCTATATTACTACTATATGTAAACAATACCCTTGGTTCATTAAGTTTGTGTGTGGTATTAGTGGTTCTTATTTCCCCTTTATTACATTTAAGCCATGGCTTAAATCTATTATCTCTTTTTGTGTGATTGGTATCAACCACTCTATTAACCAGTTCTCCTCTATAGCCCCTTTCTAAAAAGTTGTTCTTCAAATTAACCATTTCACATTCAAACATCTTATCATCCAGATTCAATCTGGAAATTCTGCCAATCTGGCCCTGAACAATATTTGAAAACATATATCGGGGGTGCATGCTATCGAAACAAAGCATTGTATTTTTCCAGCACTCCTTCCTTTATAGGCTTGATGAAAAGCCAGCTTCATTTTGTGATATACATACATCTAAAAATTCAATATTTGTGGTTGAACATTTCTTAGTAAACTTCAGGAATGTAGTAGTGGAGTGTAGATAGTCTAAAAAACCATCCAAAGATGTAACATCATCCTTCCACAAAAAGAAAATATCGTCCACAAAACGTGTATATAAATGTATATGTTGCATCCATTCTGGTTTATTAAAAATCATAGCCTTTTCCCAATGCCAAAGGACCATATTGGCATAAGTATTGGCACAGGGAGTGCCCATGGTCACCCCCTGTGCCTGTCTATATGTATGTTGTGCTCCTACAAACACATTATTTTCAAGAACCAGGGTTAATAGAGTACTGATTAATGTTATTTTCTCCTCGTCAACATTCTGGTCTGCCAATACCTCACTAACAGCTTGAACCCCATAGTCATTACTAATTACAGTAAATAGGTTTTGAACATCTAAGGTAACCATCAAAAAATCTCTATTTATTTGTGTCATCTCTCTATTCACATCACCCAATTTAAGCAAAAAATCCCCTGTATCTTTAAGTATGGTGGACAATTTATCTATAAAAGGATGTAATGCATGTTCCAGCCATATGGAAATATTTTCCATCACCCACCCTCTGCCAGAAACTATGGGTCGTAATGGTGGGTCATGAAGAGACTTGTGTATCTTTGGTAGACCTTTGAAGATGGGAATGACGGCCTTGTCTATCAATAAAAATTTATATGTATCATCACTGATTTTCATTTCAAAAAACAATCTTTTTAAACAATTATGTACTTTATCTACTATAATTTTTACACCCACAGGATTAATCTGTATATATGTGTGTTTATCTGATAGCAATTCTTCTATTTTTCTGACATACATAATAGTGTCTAATACTACCACCGCTCCCCCTTTTATCAGCTGTTTTGATGACTAAATTTTTGTTGTTACTTAAATCAGACACTGCTTGCTTCTGTTTTTGTGTCAAATTATGGTATTCATTAAACACCCTATTCTTAAAATATTCCTGTAAGTCATGTTCACAGCTACTTATAAATAAATTAAGAGCTGGAGAGAAAGGTGGTATATAACAGCATGGCTGTCTAAGGGTTGTGTTATATTCATTATTAACACCAAAAGCACATTTCAATGCTAAATTTCTACAAAAAAGCATGATATCAAGAATAACTTCATTAAAAGCACTAAGTCTGTCCGGTACAAAGGTCATGCCTTTGTTCAAGACATATAATTCTTCGCTATTCAAAATATAAGAAGATAAATTAAAAACAATACCATCATCATGGTTAAAAGTCAATCTAGTATCTTACTTCTTTTGTTCGGGTCTCTCCCCTCGCTCGAGCGTTTCCACGCTCCTCGTTTCTTCATGGGAGCTGGCAACTACTCCAAAAAATGTGTGGGACCTTGCGTGTGTTTTGGATGAGCTCCTAAACAGGAATTATCTTTCATAGCAGTGTCAGCTTGAGTTAATGCGGCACTGTCAACCGAAACATGCTCAGAGGAAATATCTGAATGGGAACCCAATAATGTATGTACAGGTGCCTTGTCCTGAATGGACACATTAAAACCCTCTGCTGTCGACGAGTTGGTGGTTTTCTCTTGCCTGTCATTCTTTAAGGCGCCATTGCTGCCATCCATCGTACTGCCGACTGGTGCTACAGATTCCCTTAACTCGCCCCTCCCATTCTGGTGACGTCGGGGCGCCTTCCTATTGGCCCCATCACTGGGAGCAGAATTCGAAGCATTAAACCTGGGCCAAACAAAGATGTTGCCTGCGGTAAAATCTTCATAATCTCTCCTTAGTTTACTGATCTTCTGTAAACGTAGCTTATTGTCATTATCAGATATAGTGTCTAATAGCTCTCTTATGCGTGCCTTATGGAACGGCTCACCAAATTGTGTTTCTAGTTGGTTACGTAAAGCTTCAACATCTTTTCTTAATACCGCCATCTCAGGGGCAAAGAAGTTATTTAGTATGTCCATGTACTTGAAACTTGTTTGGATGTTCAGCCTCTGCCACTGGGCTAAAAGTTCGGGGTAGCGTTCTCCCTGTGCAGGCATGCACATGATTCGCATGCCTCTTGGAACAATACCATAACTTTGACAGGCTTCAAAATGAAAAGTCTGCCAGCGTAACCGTTGTAGTCTCCCAGCCTTGTAGCTTAGATCACAAATCAAGTTGTCAAAATTTTTATCAGTCGCTACAGGAACTTTATCTATAGTAATGTCAGTTCTATTAATTACAAAGCCCAGATTTAATAAAGGGTTATCTTCTGTAAGAAAACCTTTGTCAGCAAACCGTGTAATTGGTTCACCGATGGCTCCATCACTGTTCAGTGCTGCTAAAGAAACAGTCAAATTCTCACCATCCATAGCTGGCATAGCAAAAACGAACCAAAAGAAATAAATGTCCAAATAATGCTCTTTACTATGCCTCAGACTCACCAAACAGCCGAAAAATAAGTACAATGAAAGAAAAGGTGAGACTCCGCTGGATGTTCCACTGCTTTATTAAAATACACAAAAAGTTGTATCCAAAACTGGTAAGAAACTCCAACAAAATAAATATCCACTGACAAACGCTTTCGGGTTAAAACCCTTCATCAGATCATATACTAAAAACACTTCCTGATATTTAAAATACATGTCAACCAATGAGAGTTAGTAAAAAGCCCGCCTTTTCTGCAAGGCTGGTTTTAAAGGTACACAGTCATTTAAGCCCGGAGTTCTGTGGGCCATCGATTCCAAAATCCATTTGGACTCCATAGATTCAGTTAATAGTTTAACATCACCCCCCCTATTGTTCATGACAACATTAACCACTGCTTTGAATTTAAAATTATGTGTGGGGTGGGTCTCAATATGCTTATATAAAGCATTATGTGCATCTTTATTCCTAATTGAAGACATATGTTGCAATATTCTTACCTTAAACATATTGTTGGTCTTGCCAACATAAAAACATATGCATTCAGTGCACTCCACTATGTAAACTAAATTACTTGTCCTACAGTACTTGTTAAATTTAGTCAACGGTTTAAAGTGTGTCTATTATTTAAAATGCATTTTACAATTACTGGAACTTGTCTGACATTTTTAGTCTCCATCCGTTTAAAGTTTTCTATCTTGCAAATGGACATCTAATTTAATTCCTGTTCCATACCAAATGATAAGCCACATTTAACACTCATCTTTCCAATGTTTAAATTACAATTCATCTAATTAATCACTAAATTCAATCTAGTAAACAAACTTGAAAAAACGTGTGATATTAATACCATGTTTCACATCTTTTAAAACAGCTAAATTTTTTTTATTAAACCATTTGTCATTCTTCAATCGACCATAGATTAAAGTTTACTTCAAATACCATTTCATCTTACAAAATCTTATAAAACTGTTCAACATGTAATATCATATCTTTCCTAATTAACTTTTGCAAAATCTTTATCGGGTTGGCTATCAATAACCATGTACTTCCAGATCTTCTAATAGCTTATTACACCAGCTTAATTATTATTATTCCTCTAACATTTATCAATATTGGTGATTTAATACATTACTATTATATGTTTAAGTTAGTATAAAATTTTGTCATCTCCTTCACAATAAACAAATTCTTCACTAATTTGAAATATTAATTTTGTTGTATCCTTTCGCATTATTAAATCCAGCCTTTTCCAATGAAAAACCTATGGTGATAGTTTATTTGATTGCATGGTACGCCTTTTTATAAACTTATTATCTTTCATTTAAAACACTTTTAAATTTTCTTTAACCATTTAAAAGTTACTATTAATTTTTTCATACAACATATCTGTTGCAATAATTCAACCTACATTAACTTATCGTTTTCCAAATTTTTGTTATAAAAGCCGCTTCTTTTGTTTGAATAGTCATTTATAAATTCTAAAATATTTGTGTTACTTTTAAAATTAACTTTAAGAAGTTCTAATCTTCAAAGGAATTTATCATTAAAAAAGCATTTCCAGCTATTGAAATTTCAAACCATCTTTTCAAAAACAGTTTCAAGAATGGCATTTGTCAAACTATTATTTTGTAGACCTTATAGATAAGTTTCTAACATTATAAAATTAAATATTTCTGATTTTCTCAATCACGTTTCAGACTCATATTTAAAAATTACTATACTATCACAAAGGTTAATCTAAATCTCTATTATTGTTCTTTAACCCTAAATTATCCTTTACATATGGATTCATAGTGCTATCATTCCACCCTTGCAATTGTGTTCTCTGATGTATTTGGCTCTGAACAGATTTTCTGAACTTCGTTGCTTATCCATTATGTTATAAACACCTATTCTTAAAATAATTTTACTAACTTATAATAAATGTTTGGAAAGTAATATCTGTTATTAGTTGTGTAATTTTTTCTTTCAATATACAAGCATTCTCCTTAATTTTTCTACAAGTTGTTATAAACTTAAACTTTTCTTATTCAAAGAGTTATTACCATCTTAAAATTTTGAAAGGTTCAACTCTTTTGCAAAAGTTGATATCTATAACATATTTCAGGTTATAATTTTTACAAAAAGCTTAATAAATTAAACAGTCAATACTTATATGTTTCAGGTAATTCTCCTTCAAATTTCTTATATGTCATATTAAAAGCATTACTCTTTTTAAGCATCTTAACCATTATTTTCGCGGTGCTTTAGCCTGTTAAATGCTAAGGAATACTCTACCCAATAATGTGATTTGTATGTAACGAATTATTAACCATGTCACAGATAATAGCTTCTCTAAGCCAATGCCTGGACACCTTGTAAAAGTCTTTCCTACCTTAAACTCGCAATTGCTGCCCTACTGCGAATTCCTAACTGTCCAAAAACTGTCCTGTTAAAATCTGTAACCCTTTTATACGCCTTACAGTTTTATATCAAGTATTCTAACTTCTTGGGCCAAAATTATGGACTCCAAATGTATGTCTTAGTTAACTACTTTTTAAATACCTTGGGCATAGAATTGATTATTTCGTGCTTAAGTTATCACTTTGCATGGTCATAGTTCAAGATTTTTATGCCATATTTGTACCTCTGAACAATGATCATTAGCTTAAATGAAATACAGCTCCATGGTAAATTCACTTTACTTGACACAATAATGTATTAATTTAATTAGACTTTACTAGAATCAGTCATAATTCAATTCCCATTTGAAAGGTTACTTTAAGAACCTTTTCAGAAACTTAATTGTATCCCATCTATTTCTAATCAAACAATTAAATTCATCCTGTAGAAGCATGCAGAAACATAAATGCCATATTCTTGCTACAACTACAAACACAAATAAGTGAATAAGAATGACCTTATTACATTAAATAAATCAAAATTGTATCCAACTAAAACTATAAAAATAATCCATAAAGAGAGGGGTTAAACTTCAATCACATTAACTAAACACTTCTTTAAAATCAGTACCAATGAATTAGAAAAGCCAATTTGTAAAGTAGTCATCAAATTAAAGCACTCGTATGGTTCAATTCCAAAATCTTTGACTCATATTCAGTAATAGTTAATCCAATTCATAAATTTAACCATTTATTTCAAAATATTGGGGTGGTTAATTAAAATGTAAAATTACATTTTCATTGAAAAATGTTCATATCTTATTAAAATTTGTTGTCCAATATTTATTAAAATTGTCCTTTAAAAAACATTATTGCTGTTACTTTGAAATAAATCTTGTCCTGCGATGTAAGTTGTGTTTAATCATAATTGACTATAATAAATGGTCTTTATTTTTATTAGTCAATTTGGTTATGCTCCTTAGATTGTTCTTTTAGATTTGTTTTTATCTTAAAAGCTCATTTTTTATTTTATCTCCTCAAATATTCCATTCTTTTAACCTGATTCCCTATATTCATATGTGACAATATCCTTGTTATATTTTGTTGATATGCTTTTTCTTATCACTTAGTGCTTATCTTTTTTTTTTGATTGGTTCATACTCTTTGGCCTTTATTTTATACCCCTTTCTATTGTTTTCAAATTACCATTTTATTCATTTTTCATCCATTATCTGAAATTTCCATCTCTAACTTTTAAAATATATCGGGTCATTCGCAAAAATTTTATTTTCGGATCTCTATAGCTGATGAAAACACTCATTTGTAATACTCTTGAATAAATTGTTATTTTTATAAACTCTAGAATTAGTTTGTGTGAGCATTCTTAAAACATCAAAATGTAAATGTTCACAATAAAACATTCCAAAACTTAAAATTCAAGTGATCATCTCTAAAACATCAAGTTTTCTATCCAAACATATTGAAAATAGCTTGCAATGCCAATGGCACCATGTAGTTTAAGTATGCTGTCACCATTTCTGTCAGTATAAATCTATAATTATTTTCTGAACACTTAAATCTGTACTATTTAGTTCAACACATAGTTACAATTACTAAATAGCTTGAAACTATACCTCAAAATATGTTTTTTACTCTATCATAACCCAATTTAAATCTTTTTAATAATGGGAATTTACTAAAAGGTGTATCTTTCATGTGCATTTATTCCAACCCATTAAATTGCAATATGGAAAGCTTTTCTTTAGACTTGAAGTGGATGAGCCTTGTTATCTTAACTTTAGTGAACTGATGCTTTCAAAAATTTTAATTATACTTTTTATTTAATATTACCTTTCATCAAATTTTTATCTATTATATTTTACCCACATTTTTATAATATGTTTAATACTAATTCCCCTTATCATTTTTTACTAAATTTTATACTAATCAGCTGTTTCTACTTTTTTTTTTCTAAATGATCTACCTTCTTTATCATTTATGATGTTAAACTATTAAATAAATTTAAGTATTGTATTATATATTAAGTTTTTAACATTTTAACAAAAATTATGTAAATTTCTAAAATTGATTAAAGATAATTATTAAAAGCACTACTGTTAAAAGTCACCTTTTAAGACATAATTTTATTCAAAAAAAGCATTATTAAAAATAATCACTATGGTTAAAGAATCATTATTCTTTTCAGCTTTCGCTCAAGGTTAAACTCAGTTTCTTGACTGCACTCTTAAAGTTGGCTTTTTTTGTCCTAACAGGAATTTCTATGCATGTTGCTCAGTAATGGATGTCACCAAACTCGAGAAATTGTGGAACCCATAAGTAATGCTTACGAATGCAATTAAAACCCACTGTCACATGTGGTATTCCTGTATTCTTAGCTATGTGCCTCTCTATCGCTGGCCTCGTTCCTGTGGCCCTCCAATTCTGTGATCTTCCATTGCCCCTGGGCGCCTTGATTGACCTACGGACAAAATGTCCTCGAAATTCTGTAACAAGTTCTGATCTTTGTAACGCTTATTTATGCAGATAAGTATGCTTTATGTCATATGGATGTCAAATTCTTTTAAGTGCTATGAAGTTCAAATCTTCTTAATACGCACTTCGATCGATTATTATGTCCAATTAATCTATTGGATGTTAACTGCTGGCAAATCAGGGAATTTGCTGGTTGTTCCATGCTTTGATTTCATACTTACGGCTTAATAAATGATCTCCTTGAATGCCATGTAGCTTCCGATAATTGTAAATTTTATCTCACGATTTATCATATAAGCTTTAATACCAACCTTATAAAGTTAATTGTAAAATTTTTGTCGAAACTATTGTTCACGATGCATTATTGTCAACTGTTAAATCAAATTCTCAATTGCAGAAACTAACCACAATATCCAATGTTTCTTCAAACAAAACTCAAATTACTCAATGAAACGGCAAACTGTAATGTCCAAGTTATTTATCCAAACTTATCCAAAACGAAAAATCAAAAAAAAATCACTGAACTTGGTAACCTTCTATAAACTAAAACATAATTAAAAACATGTCCAACAATTTAAAAACCAACTTTTCAAGGCTGTTTAAATCACAAACATTCTAAAAGTCTGTCAACATTCATTCCATAACCAATATTATGTTTAAAACCCCATTTATAAACTTAACCCGCTTTGATTTCAAATATGTGTGGTCTAATTTAAATTCATTGTGCCTTTATTCCTAATTAATAGTCATTTTATTAAATATTTGTCTCACTAAAAATGTTCGTGCTTTATCATTTAAAAATTTGTCAATGTTTACTTAAATTTATTCCATATGGATTAAGTGTACTTATTTAAAATTTTGTTTACAAAAATGAATTAAATTCCACTTTAGATAAATTTGCTTTTTATTAATTTGCTTTAAATTCTTGGATCCAATTGTTCTTTAAATAATTGTTCTTTATTCCCTACAAATCTTTTTAATTCCCTATGTCCATTGTATACCTTTAAATTACTTGTTATTACTTGATTTCATTTTGGTTTATCCCTATTCCTTAACTTTATCTAATATTCTTTTTTGTTGGATTCCTGTATTAACTTTCTAACTTCAAACCTTGTTAAATTATTTCATTAATTTATCACCAATTAATTGGAAATCTCATTGCTTTCAATTGGTTATAACATTACCATTTCAAAAACTTTTTCAAGATCTTTTAATTCCTTAAAGCAATTTTTTATCAGTCATTAAACAAATTTAATTACTCCTTGAAATTTATGAATATAGGTAGTATCAAAACATCATAATCAATCTGGTAAAATTTCTACAAAATATCAAAATGATATCGTTGATTCAAAATTTAACTTTCAACAAGGACTATGCAAATATTGAAAAGCATCTGGTCACCCTGCCTTTAAGTAGTTTCCCTAAAAACTTATTTTTAGAACCGGTTATAAAGTACATTAACTTTTTCCCAAATTCTGTTGCCATACATAAATTGACCAAGTTTAACAAATTCATAATGGTTTTACACTAAGAATATGCAAACTTATTTATTTGTGTCATCTCTCTATTCACATCACCCAATTTAAGCAAAAAGTCCCCTGTATCTTTAAGTATGGTGGACAATTTATCTATAAAAGGATGTAATGCATGTTCCAGCCATATGGAAATATTTTCCGTCACCCACCCTCTGCCAGAAACTATGGGTCATAATGGTGGGTCATGAAGAGACTTGTGTATCTTTGGTAGCTTTGAAGATGGGAATGACGGCCTTGTCTATCAATAAAAATTTATATGTATCATCACTGATTTTCATTTAAAAAAACAATCTTTTTAAACAATTATGTACTTTATCTACTATAATTTTTACACCCACAGGATTAATCTGTATATATGTGTGTTTATCTGATAGCAATTCTTCTATTTTTCTGACATACATAATAGTGTCTAATACTACCACCGCTCCCCCTTTATCAGCTGTTTTGATGACTAAATTTTTGTTGTTACTTAAATCAGACACTGCTTTCTTCTGTTTTTGTGTCAAATTATGGTATTCATTAAACACCCTATTCTTAAAATATTCCTGTAAGTCATGTTCACAGCTACTTATAAATAAATTAAGAGCTGGAGAGAAAGGTGGTATATAACAGCTTGGCTGTCTAAGGGTTGTGTTATATTCATTATTAACACCAAAAGCACATTTCAATGCTAAATTTCTACAAAAAAGCATGATATCAAGCATAACTTCATTAAAAGCACTAAGTCTGTCTGGTACAAAGGTCATGCCTTTGTTCAAGACATATAATTCTTCGCTATTCAAAATATAAGAAGATAAATTAAAAATAATACCATCATCGTGGTTAAAAGTCAATCTAGTATCTTACTTCTTTTGTTCGGGTCTCTCCCCTCGCTCAACGAGCGTTTCCACGCTCCTTGTTTCTTCATGGGAGCTGGCAACTGCTCCAAAAAACGTGTTGGACCCTGCGTGTGTTTTGGATGAGCTCCTAAACAGGAATTATCTTTCGTGGCAGTGTCAGCTTGAGTTAATGCGGCACTGTCAACCGAAACATGCTCAGAGGAAATATCTGAGTGGGAACCCAATAATGTATGTACAGGTGCCTTGTCCTGAATGGACACATTAAAACCCTCTGCTGTCGATGAGTTGGTGGTTTTCTCTTGCCTGTCATTCTGTAAGGCGCCATTGCTGCCATCCATTGTACTGCCGACTGGTGCTACAGATTCCCTTAACTCGCCCCTCCCATTCTGGTGACGCTAGCCTTCCTATTGGCCCCATCACTGGGAGCAGAATTCGAAGCATTAAACCTGGGCCAAACAAAGATGTTGCCTGCGATAAAATCTTCATAATCTCTCCTTAGTTTACTGATCTTCTGTAAACGTAGCTTATTGTCATTATCAGATATAGTGTCTAATAGCTCTCTTATGCGTGCCTTATGGAACGCTCACCAAATTGTGTTTCTAGTTGGTTACGTAAAGCTTCAACATCTTTTCTTAATACCGCCATCTCAGGGGCAAAGAAGTTATTTAGTATGTCCATGTACTTGAAACTTGTTTGGATGTTCAGCCTCTGCCACTGGGCTAAAAGTTCAGGGTAGCGTTCTCCCTGTGCAGGCATGCACATGATTCGCATGCCTCTTGGAACAATACCATAACTTTGACAGGCTTCAAAATGAAAAGTCTGCCAGCGTAACCATTGTAGTCTCCCAACCTTGTAGCTTAGATCACGAATCAAGTTGTCAAAATTTTTATCAGTCGCTACAGGAACTTTATCTATAGTAATGTCAGTTCTATTAATTACAAAGCCCAGATTTAATAAAGGGCTATCTTCTGTAAGAAAACCTTTGTCAGCAAACCGTGTAATTGGTTCACCGATGGCTCCATCACTGTTCAGTGCTGCTAAAGAAACAGTCAAATTCTCACCATCCATAGCTGACATAGCAAAAACAAACCAAAAGAAATAAATGTCCAAATAATGTTCTTTGCTATGCCTCAGACTCACCAAACAGCCGAAAAATAAGTACAATGAAAGAAAAGGTGAGACTCCGCTGGATGTTCCACTGCTTTATTAAAATACACAAAAAGTTGTATCCAAAACTGGTAAGAAACTCCAACAAAATAAATATCCACTGACAAAGCGCTGGTTAAAACCCTTCATCAGATCATATACTAAAAACACTTCCTGATATTTAAAATACATGTCAACCAATGAGAGTTAGTAAAAAGCCCGCCTTTTCTGCAAGGCTGGTTTTAAAGGTACACAGTCATTTAAGCCCGGAGTTCTGTGGGCCATCAATTCCAAAATCCATTTGGACTCCATAGATTCAGTTAATAGTTTAACATCACCCCCCTATTGTTCACAACAACATTGACCACTGCTTTGAATTTAAAATTATGTGTGGGGTGGGTCTCAATATGCTTATATAAAGCATTATGTGCATCTTTCTTCCTAATTGAAGACATATGTTGCAATATTCTTACCTTAAACATATTGTTGGTCTTGCCAACATAAAAAGATATGCATTCAGTGCACTATGAATGTAAACTAAATTACTTGTCCTACAGGTAGCTTTTGCTTTGAAATTAAAGACATGTCCACTGATTGGATGTGTAAAGGTGTGATCTTTATTTATAAATTGGCATGCTTTACAATATCCACATGGGACACTGCCAATTTTTTCTTTTAGGATACAAGTTTGGGTTACTGTTTTCTCTTTACAAAGGATATCTTTTAGATTCTTGTTTCTCCTATAACCAAATTGTGGATAAGCCCCCACTATATTTCTTAACTGAATGCATATGTTTTTATGTTGGCAAGACCAACAATATGTTTAAGGTAAGAATATTGCAACATATGTCTTCAATTAGGAATAAAGATGCACATAATGCTTTATATAAGCATATTGAGACCCACCCCACACATCATTTTAAATTCAAAGCAGTGGTTAATGTTGTCATGAACAATAGGGGGGGGTGATGTTAAACTATTAACTGAATCTATGGAGTCCAAATGGATTTTGGAATTGATGGCCCACAGAACTCCGGGCTTAAATGACTGTGTACCTTTAAAACCAGCCTTGCAGAAAAGGCGAGCTTTTTACTAACTCTCATTGGTTGACATGTATTTTAAATATCAGGAAGTGTTTTTAGTATATGATCTGATGAAGGGTTTTAACCCAAAAGCGCTTGTCAGTGGATATTTATTTTGTTGGAGTTTCTTACCAGTTTTGGATACAACTTTTTGTGTATTTTAATAAAGCTATGGAAAATACCTTCAATGTAAATGTTCTAGTTAGAGAATTAGTTAAGGGCCCATCACTGCAGTTATCATTAGCTAACCTTTTAATAGGAGTTAGTGATCCACAAGGTCAAATGCTCATCCATAATCTGTGAAGACTGTTCTCATGAGGAGCCCTAGCATACTAATAAAGTCACTTGATATAACATATTGTAGCCTTTACTGAAGCCATTTGTGATGTTATAAAACTCCATATTTAATATAATCATTTACCTAATTTTGAGTTTGATCAGTAATCAGTAGTGGTTCTTAGGTTACGGGACTTGAGCAGATGGAGAACTGATGCTGAATAAAGCCTAAATTCAGAGGGAGATGAAATGGGTCTATGTCAAATCTTCGAATGCTGGAAATGTCAAACGACATATGGTCGAGACCATATGTTCGACATTTCAAGTGTTCGAAGTTTGACTTATAACGGCACCGTATGGTGCAGAATGGGAGAATTTCCCTTTTCTGCACTGAAGTGCGGTGTCAGAGTTGGTATATTTAAGTAGGGAGGATGTAGGGGGTGCAGGGGGGTTTGCCCCCCTTGCTCGCACTGTTAGTGTATGTTTTTCTTTTTTTTTTAATTAGACATTCAAACTTCCAAATGTTGACTATATGGTGTTCAACATTTTGGAAGTTCAAATATTTGACATAGCCCCGATGAAATGAACTAGGCCATGTGTGTTGCTGTGTAAGGGTAAGCCATCTTAAGGAATGCTGAGTGGACACCTTTATCAGTTCATGTTCATCCTACTAGTAATTTGCCAAGCAGTTTTAATATCTGAAATACAGCTAGATTTCAATGGAATGTTGCTCATTCGATTATTTATGTTATACACTGTGTTTGCATGTAAAAACGCACATATGATAATGAGCTGGAGTTGTAGAGGAAATGTATAAGATCAAAAATAAAACACAGCACTACGGATCTATAAAGGCTGTCTTCTTGCTTCAAAAACTCCACCAATAATTCCAGGAACCATCGAAAAACAAGAGTAGCAAAATATGAACTTTATTCCATAACAAAAATCCAGAAATTTCCTAGTAACATTAATTATGAGGTTGAGAATGAATTGTTTAAGAATATTAGTAACATTTTTAATGAATGTGGATTGTCTGTTATAAAAGCACTTATGAAACATAATGAGAACAAAATGATATCTGAAAAAAGTGAGATTGACAAATTGTATAAAGAAATTACTGAAGACTTACTTTTTTCTATAGAAGAATACAAGAATATATACTATAGAAATATACAAGATGTCGATACTGTTACAACACGTAATTACAACAGGAAAACATCTAAGCTTAGAAGGGATTTGAATGAATATCGTTCTGGTATAGCATATATAGGAGATAACCATAGGAGAACCCACTTTTTGAAGGGACCCTACCATAGACCATACAGAGGTTATACCACGAACCTAGACAATTTTTCTAGAACTGAACAGGTAGAATATAGGGATACATGCAATAAATATGACAATGACAGAATATTTGATGATAATATCAATGATTATCAGGAGAATAACTACAATAGAGAAGAATACATCCCTTTAGAAGATGCAGGCCCGAGGAGATCAGAGAGGTTAAAGAAACGAGACCCCCAACAACAGTCATATGCACAGGTGGTGGGGGATTATCGATTCTACAACAGTGGAATGCACAAACAGAATTGAGAAGTAGTTTGATGGTGTTTGAGAATTCTTCTCCTGTGAATACACACATTGAAAACGAGACGGGCTCTGTAATACATTCCCTTAACAGTTTTAATATTTTTAATTATACTGACATGGAGATTAATGAGACTTTTTTTCACCTGTTTACTAAAGGATTTACCTTTGTACCATATAGGACACCCAGTATTGAGAGTATTTTGCTAGATGCTAAGTTATTTAGTAGGAAGTTAAATTTTACGGTTATTTTTAAAGACACAGAATTATCTGTTGGACAAGAATTTAAAAAAAACAGAGTATGTATAACCCACCATTACAGCATGATATTTTAAATTTCGATAATGTTCTTATTAAACAAATTAGGAATAACTATTACTACAATACCAGGAAGAATGTAAGTAATTTAACAGGGGATGAAACCAAACTTGTATATGAGCTCAGTAGTAATGAAAAAGTTCGAGTTATGAAACCTGACAAGGGTGGGGGTATGGTTCTAATGGACCAATGGGACTACACCAGAAAAATGCTTGATATTTTAAACAACACCAATAGTTACACCCTTGTCTCTAAGAATGAAATTAACATTTCATACCAAAAGATTGATTATATTTTAGACGACAACTTGTTACAGGGGCTCATTGATATGGATTTACATAATTATCTGAAGGTAAGGAAGCCAGTAATTCCAGCTATTTTTGGTATTCCTAAAACCCACAAATGTGTACATGACCCTCCAATGAGACCCATTGTGTCATCCCAAGGTTCCAAGACACAACCTTTAGCCATATATATAGACACCAAATTAAAGGGGTACCACTCTAAATATTACCATTTATTGGTAGATTCTTGGGACTTCCTGAAAAAGATTGGAAGTTTGACATACAAGGAGAACGTTTACTTCATCACAATTGATGTCAAGGATCTATTTACTGTTATACCCCATTCTATAGGGTTGGAATGGTTTGAAAAGATATTAACTGAATTGGACTTTTGCAGCCAGATGAATTTAGAATAATCTTAGAAAATATGGAGTTGGTATTAAGAAATAATTACATATTCTTTCAAGGCGAATATTACCATCAGACCGAAGGTGTAGCTATGAGGGCAGCATGTGCCCCCATGTATGCTAACATTATCATGCTACACTGGGAAAGACAGTATATTTTTGCATCTGACTTTTATCAATATATTCACGGGTATTATCGGTTTTTGGACAACATATTTATTTTGTGGACAGGACCAGAAATTACCATTAGTGAGTTTATTGAATATATTAATAACAGCACCTCATTTCTTAGGTTTACCCATGAAATTTATAAAGATACAACATATTACCTTGATGTAACTATTTATAAGGATGAAGTAGCTAAAATATATAAATCTACCATTTATAGGAAAAGAACTTTTCCAATGCTTATTTACACTATGAGAGTGACCATCCTATTAGTTTGAAAAAGAACATTGTCAAAGGGCAAATGATTCGTGTGTCTAGGATGACAACAGAACAAGAAGTTTTTTTAAAGGAAATAGACATTTTAGAAAATATGTTCCACGAAAGGGGATACCCAGTAGCTTTAACACAGGCCATTAAAAAATTTGTAATAGAAAGAAGAGAAACTAACTACCCACCTTTACTTGGGTTTGATTACCATCTGAGGGAAACTGTAGGTATTACAAATGTTGGAAACAAACTAAATGACACTAAAACAATCCCATATTTGACTTTAACATACCACCAAAATATTGGATGGCTTAAAAAGTGTATAAATGATACTTGGGATATGTTTAGATCTATGCCCACAAGAGTGACAGTATTTCAGAATACTCTGACTTATAGTTACAGAAGGAATTTGAAAAATATCTTAGAAAAAGGGAAGGAACAATATTTGAATAATAGTTACGGTTATGCTACTAATAACAAAAAAGGTACTTTTAGATGTGGGAGATGTCCCCAATGTTCCTTTATAGCTGATGAAAAGCTAGTGAAGTTACCCAGTGTTAGAACAACCCTGAACGCTACAAAATACAGTAGCTGTTACACAAAAGGAGTTATATACCTGGCCTACTGCAAATCCTGTTGGTGTTATTACATTGGGAAGACTGAAAGACACCTAAGGAAACAAATTTATGAACCCATCAGGGACATCAATCACAAAAATGAAAATAATGCACTATATAGGCATTCATTAGTCTGTATGGAAGCGAATTTTAAATTCTGGGTATTAGAGATAGTGGAACCTTTAGAAAGAGGAGGTGACTGGGAAACTAGATTGACATATAGGGAAATTATGTGGCAATTAAAACTAGATGCATGTAGTGGAAAGGGTCTTAATGACAACATTTCTATATGACCAGCATTAAAATTGTCATCCCAGGACCCTAGGAAACCATACACACATACATAATCTTATTGTACGTACATCTACTAGCAGGCTGTTACTATACAGTTAGGGTTGTATATATTCCTTTTATATGTATACCAATGTATTTTACATGTATATATTTATATATATATTTTTATATTTAGACTTTATATATTTATACACATTTTTTACAACCTATTATATACATTTTTCATCAGAATATATGTTCATATATATATATATATATATATATATATATATATATATATATATATATATATATATATATATACATATATATATATATTTTTTTTTTTGATTAGTTCTAGTTCATGTATTGTATTATATATATATCCATATTTTTATATATGTTTATATTTATGTATTGTACATTTTATTCTAGGAATATACCTATGTATGAAGAGATTTATACCAACATTTAATACAGGTTGTTATAGCACTTTAATTAATTAACTATCCACCATTCCTTTAATTATCAATCAATTATGCAAAGCACATTAATCATTGTTATTGGCTATGATATAAAAGAATGCCACTGACTGCTTTTTTTGATTCTGAAGAGGTCTCCGGTACGGAGACGAAAGCGCTCAATCCTGTTTTATTTTTGTTATGGAATAAAGTTCATATTTTGCTACTCTTGTTTTTCGATGGTTCCTGGAATTATTGGTGGAGATTTTGAAGCAAGAAGACAGCCTTTATAGATCCGTGGTGCTGTGTTTTATTTTTGGTACTGTTGCTATTTTCGAAATGTATAAGATCAGCTAACTATTTCTGGGTTAGGTTACTTATGTCAAGGGCAAGCTCTCTAGGCATACCTCTCAACCTGTTAGTGCAAGAAAGCTGAACAAAGTATAAAGCAATGGGGGGGGGGGCAAGGAACCAAAATCAGGGACAAAGTTTAAATATTGCTCTTAGAAACTTAGAAAATAGATCAAATAAGAGGTTTTGCATTAGCGTACATTTTATGAAGGATATGAAGTCTGAAACTGAAATGTTTTAATTATTTAGTGACTTCAGTACTTAATGATTTGCCAGAAAATCATAAAATTTTTGAGGAACAGACCAAAAATATAAGTCAAAGATCTGAACATTCTGCAAAAATCTGGACAGCTGAAAGGTATGTGGAGAATATCAGAGTTGCCTACTATTTTATTTATTTTTAGTGTGACTTGGGTAGACTATAAAAATGTTGTGATTGTCAATGAAGAACATGGGCATTGTTAATTACATGTATATCTTGTACTGCCTTTTAAAGTCCAGGAAGTGTTAGGAGTGTGGGTTATCACTGATGTTTCTGTTTTCTTCATAGTGTATCTCTGTTTTCACTGCATCTGTTGGTGTTTTGGTGAGACAGGGCCATCATGCATCTAATTATATGGGTTGTTTTGGAATATACTATTTTGTGTGGCTATCAAATTGATTTCCATTTTTTGTCTCTGATAATTGAAATATCTTGAATATTTAGAAAAACTGTCTAGTTTGCGTAGGAAATACAGATTGTAATTGCTAATCTTCTATATTGGAGATGGGGTGATCTGTGATATAGGCTGGAGGAGATTTCTTTTTATGCTTGATTCCATATTGAAAGTATTGCACAATAAGTACTAAATGAACTGGCCAGTATATTCAGTGTTTAACATCTGTTAAGTTTGTTAGTATATATTTTAAGAAGGACAGGTCAGTTTAAGGGTAAAGTCTGGCAGCTGTAGCAATAATCTGTGTTAAATTATAAGCAGCCTTAAAGTGCTGAAGTTGAGATTCAAAGGCCCTCTCCAATCTGTGTTGCAGTCACCTAGCTGGACAGGTATGTTGCAATGAACCAGTCGTATTGGTGGTTTAGGACATTTTTAAGTATGTTAATTGTGGATGAGAGCTGCTATATGGAGCACAAATACTGAGTTTTTGAGTGTCCAGATAGTGCATTCTAAATAAACAGCCAGTTATGTGCAAGGTCATTTACAATACTACTTTGCTGCTTCCAAGTTTTAACAGGATACAAGGAGGTTTCCTCCACCTTTTCTTTTTGATTCATAGGTTCATACTAGGCTGTTGATCAGATAGATCATTTGTAACCTTGCCCCAAGATCTCATTTCATCAAAACCCTACAACACAAAGTAATTACTGTCGAATGTCTTCCCCTTTCAATGAGGGTTTGAGGGGCCAAACCAAGGCTGAATTTATAATTTCCAATTCATTTATCCAGGCTGCATTTAAGAGGGTCAGGAGGCATTTTACATTTAAAGGAAAACTATCCCATTAAAAGGGAATTTTTTGAGGGCGTTATCTATCTTGCCAGCATGTGTTCTTTATGCTGCAGTGGACATTTTACTCATTTGAACATGTGTTTAACAGCTTATTTATTTTGCAAATGTGTAGGAGGTGACATTGGACTGGATCCTTAAAGGTTCTGTAGATGTGACAAAGGTCCCCCTCAAATGTCTCTAAGAAATAGAGAAGAGAGACAATGGTTTGTGGTGGTCCATGCATCAGATAGAAGATATTCTCTTGATTTGCTTTGTGAGGAAATGCTGTGGTATTTTGAGCAGAGTCATATGCTTAGATAAGTGCATATCAAAGAGCATTATTTTCTATAAATGGTTTTATAAGGGAGCAATAAACAGGGATAAAACATTCCCTCCACCTAGAAGATACACCCCTTGTAATCAGTCTGGCTAGATAAATGCATTTCCTAATAACAATAGATACATAGTGGTCAAAGGACAGTTCATAGTAATTGAAAATGCCAAGGTCCCTACTAACTTGATGTCAGTTTCCAAAGATCTGTCATTCATGAAGTAGGTGCACTGGTGCCCATCTTTGCCAAAGGTCTGTCATTGTTTTTAAAGTTGGGAGGGTGGCCTAATGGTTAAGGTGTTTGACTTGCAAACACAAGGTACAGGGTTTGAATCTCACAGGGGATAATTGGCTAGGCTTAAAATGGCTCACCAGGGCAGTAAGCCTAGTACTAACCTATGAACCTATGAACCTATGAACCTAAATATAGGGGAATGCATTGGTAATGCAATGGGTAAAGATTCTGTTATGTATTAACCAGACATTTTGGATTGAGAAAATGTCAACTTTATTATTAATGTCGGCTTCTTCTTGACCAATTTATTGTTAATGTTGCAAAATTCAGCTGTGACCATTTTATGGTTAATGCTTTCAAGTTTATTTCTGGCCATCTTGAGAGTATTAGAGTCCCTAAGCATAGCAGAGATAGTTATTCAGTAATGCTTTGTAGATGATGTAAATCTGACAAATCTTTTGGGCCAAGATTACCTTATGGGCCAGAAACTAATTTCAGTATGAGCATGTAGAGAGAAACAGAGACAACGTTTATTGAGTATCATTTTGTTATATATGTGTGCTGTGTTTTATTTGTTCTGTTATATTTGATATGTTATTTTTTGTTATTATTATGGAACCTGCCAAACACAAAGCACACAGTGAATTTATTATTATTTAGTAGTGCTAATTATGAATAAATATTTTGCCACAGTTGGTCAGGTTGTAATGTTAAGTAAGGTTCATGCAGTATTACTTCCTGGGTACAGACAATTAAAATGAATTATAAGGAGTATTGCTTCCTGGCTACAGTAAATTAGAATGAATTATAAGCAGTATTGCTTCCTGGGCACAGTAAATTAAAATTAATTGTAAGCAGTATTGTTTCCTGGGTAGAGTAAAGTAAAATGACTTGTAAACAGTATTGCTTCCTGTGTACAGACAATTAAAATAAATTATAAGGAGTATTGCTTTTTGGGTACAGTAAATTAGAATGAATTATTAGCAGTATTGCTTCCTGGGCATAGTAAATTAAAATGACTTGTAAGCAGTATTGCTTCCTGGGTACAGACAATTAAAATGAATTATAAGGAGTATTGCTTCCTGGGCACAGTAAATTAAAATTAATTGTAATCAGTATTGCTTCCTGAGTAGAGTAAAGTAAAATGACTTGTAAACAGTGTTGCTTCCTGGGCACAGTAAATTAAAATGAATTGTGAGCAGTATTGCTTCCTGAGTAGAGTAAAGTAAAATGACTTGTAAACAGTACTGCTTCCTGGGTGCAGACAATTAAAATGAATTATAAGGAGTATTGCTTCCTGGGCACAGTAAATTAAAATGAATTGTAAGCAGTATTGCTTCTTGGGTAGAGTAAAGTAAATGACTTGTAAATAGTATTGCTTCCTGGGTGCAGTAAATAAAAATGAATTGTAAGCAGTATTGCCTAACATTGCACAATATGATGTGATTATGCATGAATATAAATGAAAATTATAATAGGGAGGGTAGGAATGGAGGTTAATGCATTCGGGCACCACAGCACATTGTAGCGCATAATCTGCTAGAGTTGATATGCATGGATACACAAGTTTAATACTATAACTATTACCTGACCATTTTTCTAATTAGTGTTATTTTATTTGGTTTAGGTAATGGCATTGTCAGGTTATGGATATAGCTGTGATTCTGTTTTTTTTTCTTACTCTTTGTACATTTAAGCCATTTGAATATATACAGCATGAACACTTATGATACATTAAAAGCAAAAATGCAACCACAAGTGGGAAGTTGATTTAATGGTTATGATGTTTACATTGCAGACATAAGGTGCAGGGTTTGATTCTTACATGGTGTAATTGGCTAGGCTTAAAATAACCCACAAAGGCAGTTAGCCTGGTACTAATCTATGAATTTATGAACAAAAGACCACTATGTCTCCCTTCTTTTGTAAATACCAGATAATGCTTTAGAGGTTTTTAAATTTAGTTCCTGATACTTCCTCATTTGTAGTGTACTTTGTAATGTGCTTAAATTAGAAGTACAGTCTTTATGCAAATCAAGTCATAGTTACATGTGGTCTCAAAAGTGAGAATCTGCCAACCAGATCTTATAGCATTTATCCCTGTAGTAACCATCCAACTGTATTGAAAGCTCTGATGTTACTACTGCCTTTAGTGTAATCCAGGAGTCTATTTTGTTTTCCTGCCAACCTTTCTGTGAACCTGATAATAGTGCATCTATTGTTTTTGTTCAGTATAAGCCTGCATTTGTATGAGCTTAATTAGAATTGCCTATTTAGCCCCAAGCAATATAAAATAATTCATTATGCTGTGCTTTATATATGTTAATGGAGTTACTCTGTTGCCTTCTTTAACTTAAACATAAAATATCCAAGTCATATGTTTCTCAAAATAACAGATGCAAGGTGCACTCTTCGTTTTCCTAGTTATCAGCTTTTGATAATGCTTTGTTTGTAGAGCTCTGCTCTTCTTCTAATGGGATTAAAGTGTATTGATGTATTCCAGCTTAGTTTTGGCAAAACAATTGAAAGGACTAAGACTTATCCCTGAGCTTTGAAATATAATAAAATGTAGTATTCAGTCAGTGATTTAAACTCTGGTTTATACATTTCCTTTATGTATAAATCAAAGGACAAAGATTTGTTCACAGTGACCTGAAGATTTTCAATGTCCTGAATAAGGTTGTTATTAATTGTGGGCCAAGTACTGAACTTGCATTCTCCAAATCTCATTGCTTTTCTTGTATTTACATTGATGTAGAAGTTATTTTTGAGGGTCTCGACCAGAAAGTCGGTTTGGAATTTCCTGCAGATCATCTTTGACTCTGCTGTCAGCGAATATTTTGCCCATTTTTATATCACAGGCATAGACAGTATGAAAGTTGAATTTACTTACTGGTAATTCCATAATAAACTAATGAGATAAGGGAGAAAAAAACAGAACCCCAGTGTGTATATTTTGTGTAGAAAAAGGTAGTCACTTTTCATACTGCTATATTCAAAATAATGTTCTTTACCTTTTAACCAGCTTGCAGTCTTAAACATACTTGCAGCATGGGTAACATTACATCACATAAAAAACGTGCACTAGTGAGAACGCAGTCTGGAATGATACAAAAGTGAAACGTAAAAAATACAAAAAATTTAAATGTTCCTCTTTGCCATGTTCCATAGCATATAAACCTTGACCTGTTTGATCTCCCTTCCTGTACATGGTCTTTGTGAATATATGTAGTGCTCCAAATGTGGTCTTGCCATTGTTTTGTACTGTGAGAGGATGTGTTCTCATGCTACTTACAGTTTACACTCCAACATTCTTGTCTCTTGAGACAGCATAGCACAATTCAGCTTTAGGTTGACTGTTACCCACTTACGTTTTCCTTCCATTGGCTTGCTTTAGCCCATCAAAACTATTTCCTTTGTGTCAACCCTACAAAAAAAGACTAATACCCACTGTTTTGACAGTAAATTGTAGCTGTCACCTATCATCATAAAAATCAGTGCAGACCTCCCTAGGGATTGCTCCCACCAAAAAAAAACTGACTACCAAACTATTCTTTCTACCATTAATATGAAGGTTTATTACTGGAAACACCAGATTTAGTGTTGCGCATCAAATAAAAATGCTCACAGTAAATGTTTAGTCTATGTTAGTCTGCATTGTACCTCCTCTTCATTTTTCTGCATCTCCTCAGTTCTTGGAATGAATGGGTTCTTAATCAAGGCAATATTTTAGTTACAGGGGATTTCAACTTGCTTTGGGAACCCACATGTCTATGCCCACTAAGTGACATCTTGGGAGGACTCTCTCTCAGCCAAATTGTTTTCTCACCTACCAGACCAAACCTTACCTCTGGCAGTCACTCATTATTTTGGTCTCATAACAACAAATCTCCAAGGTGAAACCACTTCTTTTCAGTGACCACTACATAATAATAACTGAGTTCTCTGTAAAAATCCAGGTTTCATCTGGTTCATTTAAACATTCATTTCCAGTAAACTTGTTCATTTCATTACCACACTAACATTTGCTGGTTGAATTTCTTGTCACATTCAGAGTGGATAGCAGCAAAGCACTGCTCTAGAATATCTATTAAATATCTTGCAACCCTTGCAGGATCTTACTATCCTGTCAGACACAGGACATTGAGAAGCCAGTCCCCCACACGTCTCTTAAATTACCTAAAAATCTTACTCCATCCATAAAAAGAGACTAGCCAAAATAAGTATGACTTGGCAACTACAGTGCCAGGAGGAATCTTTGTAAGCAACTGACTGCAGCTGCTAAAGTGAGTTAAAGATAAAGAGGCTACCTTACTTTATAACCTTTGCTCCCTCTGGCAGACAGTAGAACACATGGACAAATCTACTGCAAATATCAGCCTGAAGGTTGGTGTTGAAACCTTCACTAATCTTAGGCTGGTTTCAGAATCAATTACAACTTTCTTTTAAGAATACCCAAAAGGCAATCCCTTGTCTTCTGCTCACTTCGATGACCACCATTTGACCAACTGTCAGAAGCTTATCCTGAGTTAGTTTCTAACTTATAACACTACAAGAGGCATACCATTCACATAAAACAATTACCACCCATGGTCAGATTCACAGTGGAGACTCTTCAAAATTCCTCAAAATACCATAGACTAAGTCATCAAACTACTGGAATGCAACTCTAAGCAGGTATATACAGCTATAAAAAGTACTGAAGCAGAAATCCTGGAACAGAATTCACAGATCTGGCAGTTGATCACAGTCTCGTCACAACTTTGAATAACGTTACAGGACTGAGGTCTCAGACTGGGTTCAAAATACAAAAAGCTATCTTTTACTTGAAATTCTACTTATGGAAATATAAGTGCAGTATAATGTATAAGCAATGCTAAAATCTTGCAGTAATACACCATTTTCCTATAATTGCAAATTAAGCTACAAGACTAAGGTTCCAGGACAAACTAAAAGAAAAGCAAACAGATAAACATGAATAAAAAAGCAGGAAGTACAAAAAAGTATCACCACACAGGTTGCTATAAGTGCAGCTTAAAATATTTAATCAGAATTTTAATAAAAGCTTTTTTCTTCCCTTTGGAAAGCAGTATTTCACTCTTTTGGCCTTTCCACACCCCTCAGAGTCCTGAACAAAGCTAATTTATAAGTTACTACTTTTAGGTAACTGCCTACCTCCTTCCAAAAAACTCTACTTTGAAGGACATACAAGATGAGCTCTTCACTCATTCAGTACCTTAAACCACACATTCACCATATCACTTTTTAGTTTGAGTAGGTGCTCAAAAGCTTTCATGACAAGCAACCTGGACTCTCTGGAACTCTTTATCTGGAAACATAAAAAGTTGCTATCATTTATGCCTTTAAAATCTCAGTTCTAGCATTTTTTTTTTGAGAAGCATGCTTACTGACATAATGTTATAATAGCCAAATTCTAGTTTGTCTTATTCTCAGTTTCTTACACAGTAACTAGAACCTTCTTCATGTTGGTGAGTGCACTCATATGCTCTGTTTACCTGGTATATTTGTGGTATATGCTGCTGCAATTGATATGACCTATTATTCTTGAAGAATCTGTGTGTCCCATACTATAGTATGAATACTTTGTTCAGTACTGTAACTTAACACTCACTGAAGAAATGCAAATTACTCCAGTCCATCTACATGCTAAACAAGAAAACAAACAAATACATAACATGTCTGCAGGTGCAGCAGTCAGATGAGTGTCTTGTTATATTATTTAGGTCAAACCAAATGTATATGAGTAAGGGCTACTCATAGTCCATATTATCTGCCAGCTTACTTCCAGACATTTCCTCTCATCTGCATAATCATATGACAGAATTTAAAATGTTACTTCATGTATTACTACAATTGTGTGCAGTGTTAATGCATTCCATCACCCCTCCTCCCTCTACACACACACACACACACACACACACACACACACACACTTACATGCAATCTAGGTGTATCAAAGCCCTTCAACAAGTTTCCATGGTGATGAAAATGTTATGAAATCTAACTGTTTTCATCTACCATAAGTGACCAAATTTATAAATATGTTCTCATGCTCATTCACAAATTAGTGATAACTGTGTTCTCACACTCATTCATGAACTGGTTTTCTGACATCTGGAGATGATGATGAGTACACAGTTGTGTTACTTAGCCACTTATATGGATGGAAGTACATTTCTAAAGTGATGGGCACTGGGTGTATTTTTGTCTAACAGGAGTGTTTATATCTGTACGGTAGAATAGAGAACGGTGTAAGACAAGAGTGTGACAATTCAGAGACTGGCATTTCTGGCTCACTGTTTGCTGCCTGGTTTAAATATTTATAATATATTAATTTCCATGTACATTTTGCAGCCTAGTTCTGTGGTACTGAGAGATAAAGCCCTGACAGTGATCCAAACAACCCAATTTACAGCAGTGGCTTGGGCAGGGGAGAAGATGGGCAGGTGGAGGGTGGGAAAGGAGCAGTTAATGGCTCATTCATCCTGTGGGGAAGGAGTGGTAGTTTCCCAGAAGCCAAATTACTCCCTTGCAAGTGCAGGCATGCATGACAACAAAGGCAATTTCTGGTATGGTGTGAGCTTGATGTTCCAAGTCAATGATGTTTGCCCTTAGAAAATATTATGGGGGTGAGCATGCATCCAGGGAGAGTAAAGGAGGTCTCTGTAGTGATGGATTCTCAATCCAGCCACAAGGAAGAGGGGTTAGGGCTATACTGGAAGCAGCCTTTTAGCTAATGCTCTCAATGATGTGGGATTGCAAGGCTGGAGTGAAGTCAAACAGCTCTTCAGCCTGAAACTTGGACAGCCTTGGTTGGTGGGGTGAAATCAGACCCTCAGGTTATAGGGGAAAATGATGCCCTCCATGACAGCTGGATGGAGGAAATGAGCATTGTCAAACTTCTCAATGGCTTTCTGGGTGGCAAGCCCTTCAGGACAGCTTTTACAGGTGGGACTTCATCTAGGTTCAAGAGCTGTGAGGAGGCTTGATGGTTGACAGATACAAACAGAAAAGCACTTAGAAAAAAAGTGTTCATGTACATTTCTGGCAAGGCATTGTTAATCATCATCACCACCATCATCATCATCAGCCCCCTTTTTCCCGTTTTCCGACATGGGGTCGGGGTAACGAGTTAACTGTCGCCGCTTCTCTCAATTCAATGCCACACTCCTGCCTTCTTCAACACTCATGCCTGACTGTCGCAGATCTTCTTTCACACAATCCATCCACCTCTTTGCTGGACACCCTCGCTTCCTCTTACCTTCTTCTTGTCTGTCCCAAATCCTCCTCACCAGATTGTCTTCTGCTTTTCTGCATGTGTCCATTGATAATCTATGTAAATATCTTTCTTTATCTATTACTGCCACTAGAATGGAGCTATAAATAAAAGCTGAATTTAGTTTCGATTTACTTAATTGTCATCTTGCCCATTTAAACCCCTTTTTTGACCACAGCTAGGACATCACAAACAGGAATGAATGTAGTGCAGTGAATGACCAATTCAGACTGACCACTTTGAGCATCTAGTTTTTCAAATGTGGGAGAGGAAGAACATACTCGGAGAAAAACCCATACAGACATTGGGTCAGTACTAGGTCATTGTAAAGGGATAAAGCCCTAACTATGACCCAAGGCAACCTAGGTTCTTTTAGCAGCTTGGGTAGATGTGCCTAAAGAGGGTATAGGGTGGAAACTGGGCTGAGCTGCTGTGGAGGCGGGGTGATATGCAGCACATCTCCATTGCACACCCACCCCAGGATTAACCATTAGTTCCAAAGGGGTGTGTTTAGATCATAAGTTAAAGAAAAAAAAACCTCCCCCGGTGGATACACAAACATGCCTAGCACCAGATGGTTAGTTCCATGACCAAACCCAGCAAAACTGGTAAAGTCCAGGGGAGTAGGTGAAGCACCTGCTAGACCCAGCATGGACAAGTACCAGGGTACTGATCCAGAACAATGAACGGCAGTGGTGGAAGGTAGCAAAAAAAAAAAAAAAAAAAAAAAGAGCATAGGATCAACACTGAGCCTACAGAAACAAACATTTGTTTGTGTATTTATTTATTTATTTGTGAAAGGAGATGACAGCAGAATTAGTGGAGTATACTTCTATTTTATTAAGCATTTTTCATCATATTATAATCAGTCTAAATTGGGTCAGTTGTTGTCAAAGTTTTACCTTTTCCTGACCATTTGGCAGTTTACTTTCAAAAATGTTGTCTCATTTTAAAATATTTATTGTAATGAGCATTTGTTTTCATTAAGTCATTTTTGATTGCCAGTTATATGGTGGAATGGGTTGCCAAAAGATTGTATTTGTTTATTTTTTATTTTACTTTTTATTTTTATTAACCAAGTGCATTAACTGGTCTGAGGACCCTTTTCAGCCGCAACCCATGCCAAAGGCAATATCAGTGTTATAGCAATGTTGAAACATGGTAAACTGGGAATAATAGAAGAAAGATATAAAACTGTAGTTTTAGTACAAACAGGCAATAATAGGAAGAATACATAAAATTACATTTGTCATATGAATTTGAGATACAGTAACACAATGTAGAGCAATCACATGTGACAGTAAAATTGTACATATGTCTAGATTTGGAAATCTAAATTTTGGAGCAGAAGTGCAGACAAAAATGTACAGAAAGGAAAGTTAGAAGAGCTGTGTGTGAGATTTCACATGCTTACCTTCTGCTGTCCAATGTATGTCACTCAATTAGCTTGGTTTAGCTGGACTGCTCAGGCTGTACACATAAAACTCCCACCTATGCTTAATTCCAGGTAATGTGGGAGTTTGGTGTAATGGTTAAGGTGTTTACTTTACACACACAAGGTGTAGTGTTTCATTCTTATATGGGGTAATTGGCTACGCTTAAAATGTCCCACAAGGGCAGTTAACTTAGTACTAACCTATGTCTAGATAGTTCTAGGTACTGGATCATGTGTGTACAAAGGTACACACATGATCCAGAAAATAAGAGAAACGGAGAGACAGCATGAGGGGAGAGAGTGTTTCATTTAATCGTCCATGAGGGTGCTAATGCTTTGTTTACCAAGCCTGTCACATTTCTGACTCATATAATTCTTGGCAGCTTGCCCTTGTAAAGCAGGATTTAAAATGAGTCTGGACACATTAAACTGAGTTCTCAGTTGTATTAGGTTGTGAGACAAGATCTTTCCACTGCAGGAACAAAATGAATCCATTCAGAAAACAAGGAACACCCCATTGCCTTGGGTTAATAATGCTTCTGTTGTCAAATTCATGTGTAACCACTACTGAGCAGGTAAGCAGTCTTACTGGCTGAGAAAGTATTATATTGTTTTAAATATATATCATCATTTTATGAGAATGGAAATATATACGATTAATAACTATATGTTGTGGTTTAGTCTTTGGGAAAGGCTGTCATTACCTACAATGTGATCACTGTTTGTGGTAGCCTCCGTTGCAGTCCTTTCTCTGAGGTTATCTGTATTATGAACTGAAATTAAGTGTGTAAGAGATTTGATTAGCTAAATCTGTACACTAATGTAGTCTTGATCCTTGCTTGCATACGTAGATGTGGCTATTCAGAAACGACATGGCTTTCTCTGACATAGCATATACTGTGAAAATCACACGCTTTCTAACCAGCTGCATTTGCATTAACTCCAACATGCTGTTACTTGTGCGATATGCACTAGAAAGTTTAAGACTACAAAATGAAGGTCTTAAGGCATTTGTTAGAATATGGCTTGATATCACACAAACAAAGCATAAGTAGTGAAGCCTCTGAAAGTCATTACCAGTTACCACTGTTGTTTGTCATATTTTGTATGGTTGTTACATTTCTTTATCATTTGTGAAGCATAACTCTGCCTCAAAATGCAATAAACTTTCTTAGAAACCTGTATCTTACAACACAGAGCTGCAAATTTTGTTTTAAATATCAGACATCTGTAGAAAATTAGAGTTACTTCCAGTTATAAAGTTATTCTACACTGATACTAAATTCTCAGATTATATAAACAACTGTAATGAGAAAATAAGAAAGTAAAAGGAATATAAATGTTCCCAATATTTTGTTGGATGTCACTGTGCTTGCATCTGCATTAAGTTAATAGTGCCTATTAAATTAAGTTGTGCGGCTGGACTTTGGTTTGAGATTTAGGTTTCCGTAACAGATTTAATTAACAAATAATTATACATAAAATAGTTTATTGGAGATACATTTATCAAATGTGTGTCTGTAATGGGAGATAAGAATGTGGGTGGCATTCATACTCACATGCTTCACTAATACATAATAGAAATCTGCCAATCACGTCACCATGGCTAAATTGAAATGAACTAAATATAAAGAATCACCTCTGATTTTTGAGATTCTGAACCATGAGACAGAATGCCCTACTGCAGTTTTTTTTATTTCAGAAGCAGCATAAACTAACAAGAAACAAGTTTAGTTATACGTGGAAAATTCCATACATACATAAAGTCATGAATGTTGTTATGCATTTTCTGAATGAGGCTGTAGGTGTGAACATGTATAGATCTCTTGAGAATTTCCACAAGTACCTGTGCTGAGCATAGTTGAGCTCTTCTGGCCCGTAGCTTCCCAAACATTTTCAAGGTTTCTTTTAACCACTCTAAATGGTGTCTTATAAGGTTGGAAAAAGGGAAGATAGGACAACTGGAAATAAGGGAGAGAGAAGACAAAGGAAATACAAAAGAATGACATTAAGAGGATTGCACTGGAAGAGTTCAGAGAGGATGGGCACAATGATTTTGGTAGGGATAGACTCCAATTTTTGCAAAATTTTATTAAGAAAACTTGGGGAAAGAATAAGGGCAGAAGGTTAAGAACAAAGGGTTAAGGAAGAGTTAAGAATTTTTTAAGACAAAAAGCATAGAAGACAGAAAATACAGAAACACTATAGTGGATTGACATTTGTACGGAAGAAGACATACAGATGACTGAGAGACAAAAAGGAAAGATGAAAAAATCTGGAAGGAAGCCTCCACACTAGTTCAGAAGACATCAGATAGTCCCCCTACCTAATGAACCTGGGGTGACATCAGTGGTATGGGGGTCAAGGCCTCCAGTGGCTTGGAGGTCACAGCCAACCTGGTAAGCGAATCTTTTAGTTGCTGTGAGAGCGATTGGTATGGGTGTCACTGCCTCTTCAAAGTCCTCTTAACTGCAGCCTCAACCATGTCCTGTAGCTCATGGTGCTGGCTTACTAGGCTGCCTTGTGCTGGAGAGACCTACAGGGGTACAGCCACCACCCTCACCCTGTAATGAATTCCTCGGTTGGGCAGTGGAAGATGGAGAATGTTCCTGCACTTGGGAAACTTGCAGCTGAGCTGCCCCACGTGCCCTTGGGCCTGCAGAAAAAAAATATCAATAGTAAAGAAAAAAAAAGTGAGGGAGAAAAAAAAGAAAGGATGGGACAGCAAAGCAACTCATGAGTGTTAAGTAGCAAATGTGTTTATTTTAATAACAGAAAATTAAACATATTATTCTTGAATCTGAAAGTGTTATTAAGCATTATTACATATTTTGTAGGAACTAATGGACTGACTGAATTCTGACAAGTATTTCTTGAGGTTCATTGGTATTAATACTTTTTGTGTGATATAAATAAATAAATAATTGCTTTAAGTTCTGCAATGACATATCATAAACAATCTGCAGTTAAGTATTGCAGTATTAAATAGTGACGACTACTGTTTCAGTGACAGATTATGCTTTCACCACCAAAGTAGTAATTACTGACAATGTATATTTTCTTCCACTTCACTGGTTCAGTATAATACATTTACATAAACCTCACTGATTGTATGTATTGATTGATCTTAACAACTGAGAAGTTGAAATCTACTACATCAATGATACAATATTTTAATGCTATATACTTATCTATTATTTATTTTAGTGAGTATTTGTCATATTTATGAGATTTTGACACCTGCCAGGTGACTGCCTGCACAGCTCCAGATTACAGGTTATTTCCTCATGGGCTGTGGAGATATGAAAAAGAGGGAGTGGCCTTTCATCCTAAATGTGTTTCTGGCTGTATGCAGTGCAGTATTTCCTATTTCTGCTTTCTTTAATTATAAAGCTTAAGGTATGACAACACCTCCCTCCCTTCCTTTCATCACTCATTTTCTACAGCTCTCCATTTTCTTATTCTGAGGAAATGCTGAATGTTTCTCTATAAATGTATGAGTGGACCATGGAAAGGTAGTTACTGTAAAACCATGGCTGTAAAGTTGAGAAGATACCTATTCTGGAAAAAATTGTTGTTTTGTATGCCTTGGCTGTAATAAGAGTATGGTGTTCAACTTTAAACTGTTACAGGCAGTACTGAACATTCCCAAATGGTTATGTTCACAGACAGCATCATGTCTTTGCTGGGAGAAGGGTAATTGATCTATTTACCCTGGGTTTGAGTCTCATAAGGGATAATTGGCTAGGCTTAAAATGGCTCACAAGGGCAGTTAGCTTAGTACTAATCTATGAACCTGTGAACCTATTTTTCTGAAAGCTTTTGCCATGACAGCATCAGCAGATAGTTTCAGAATGACCACAGTCTGCAGGCATTTCTAAGCTTGCAAATAGTTTTCAAGTATCCACTCTGAGATGCAATTAATTATTGTCGTTAATGTTTAGCTCTCTATATGTGTCATATTACCTCTAAGGTATTACAGTAAAATCTTCATGATTATTATTTCTTTACATTATTAAGCTTGGCATAAAGTACTACAGTTTGGTTGAATACAAATCTAATGACCATTATGCAGTTGAAAAACTTTCTGCACAACCATTTCTCTAACTAGCCTGGGTGTAGTGCTACTCTATATGTAGCCATTGCTGAAGTTGAGGGAAGTTCTGGAAATCACCAAATACATTACCAATAGCAGTTTATATAGTGGTGCAACATAATGCTAACACATTTTAAAATGCAAATCGAAGGTTACTAATAAGTAATGGAATAAATGTTATGTTGTTTATTTATTTTACATTTGTTTTCCGGGAAAGTCCGAATGGACACAGGTACATTTTCAGTGGAGGCCCGGGGAGAAAAGCTCCAAATACAGTAGAATACATCAGATATGCACTGACAAGATAACTCATACAGGAACTCTTTACAGTTGAGCATATTTAGCAGAAATTAATATTTTTTTTTAAATAACTAAGAGTGAGTAAAAACTAAAATAAAGAGTGAGTAACTACTTTGTAGACATTTTTTTTTTGCATAGAACTATGGGGGCTATATATTTGGGTAAACAAGCAGAGAATGGGAGGTGGAGAGCCACCATTTTATTGTTAGTAGAATCCCAGCAACAGTGAGTTGGTATGACTTAACCTGGGGGGGTGACATGGGCAAAGCCAATTTTTTATGTAGTGGGTTTTGAGAAGTTTTTTAAATTGGGAAGTAGAGGTTTTAGAGGTTAGATGATTTGGGAGTGCATTCCAGGTTCTGGCAATAGAGCAGGCAAAGAGAGATTTGCCAGCCTCATTTTTGTATTTAATGACATTTATGTGGTTCATATTAGTAGATCTTAAGGTTCTGGAGGTGGTGTAGCTGTGAATTAGTTGCTGAAGGGCAGGAGTTTTATCAGGAAGGTAGTAGAGCTTATGAGCAATTGTGAGTTGGTTGAGCAGGAGGAGTTGTGGAAATTCAAGCCAATTCAGTTGCTTGAGGGCTAGACAGTGATGGGACCTATGAGTGGCTTCGGTAGCAAACTTGGCAATCTTGTTGTAGCAAGATTCCATCTTGGTTAGTTCGGTGTGGTGAAGGTTGGTTAAAATAGGGGAGGCATAAAGGAGGATGGATAACAGATGGCTTCTTGCAATAGTGGCTTTAATGTGCTTAGTCATGAACTGTCGGTTCCTATAAAGGAGTCCGATCTTTTTGTTGACCTTCTTGATTGTTCGGGCTATATGTATGTCGAATTTCAGATTATTGCCAATTTCTGTGCCTAATAGCTTAGTGTGAGTTGTTGGGGTGATTAGTGTATTATCTTTGGACTTTATGGCAAAAATATTGTTTACTGGGGGAGATCTACCAGGGCTAAAGAGAATAAGTTTGGTTTTGTTTGGTTAAGTTTGGTTATAAACATAATTAGTAAATCACAATTATCATCATTAGACTGAAGTGCAATTTATGATAAACACAGCAAATGAACATTTCTTAAGAAAGTAATTAAAATGTGATTTTGATACAGTATCAATGCTCCTTTGGTTTAAAACAACCATGAGCCATTGCAATTTAAATGCCTTGCCTAATGTACAAAGGATTACTGCTGTGCTTAATATAGATGTGTGTGTGTGTGTGTGTGTGTGTGTGTGTGTGTGTGTGTGTGTGTGTGTGTGTGTGTGTGTGTGTGTGTGTGTGTGTATTGCTGACATGTTAAATGATCAACACTAGAACACTGATCAAAATTTGTAAATAATTCATTATAGCAACAACATAAATTATTGACAACCAGTACATCAAAAGAGGAAACAAATTTCCTCCTTTGATGTACTGCCAATAACAGTATCACACATTCAGCTCAAATTTTTCTCAATAGTATCATACACACACACACACACACACACACACACACACACACACTCTCCACTAAATTTATCACCTTACCTAACCCTAACTCTAACCCTAACCCACACACATGCTCACGTACACACTAAATCTATCTACCTATATGCTGAACAATAGTAGAAAAGTGAGAGAAACAACTTTTGATGATGGTGGAGTTTTCATTTCTCTGCACTTTGCGACCTTGGTATAGATATATTTAAGTTCAAGGGTTGGGGGGATACAACGGGCCTGCCCCCTGTCAAAATACATGCCTCTGAGGTTTAGAGAAAGTAATTTAACTCATTAGTTTTTGACTGTTTAGCACTTGATAATGCTGCCTATCTATCTGCATATATATATATATATATATATATATATATATATATATATATATATATATATATATATAGGATCCGTACTGTGTACCCAACAGCTGTTTCACTGAAAGTGAAATGGCCGAGCACACTTTCGTGAAAGTGCTTTTCACTAAAAAAGCAATTTTGCGAAAGTGTGCTAAAAAAAGAGAATAACATGGGGAAATGGATGTTGCTGAGATCATAGCACAGTGGAGATAAGGGAATGTTCCCTTTTTCCCTCTGTAGTGTGATCTCTGAGTGAGAATATAAAAGTAGGGATGGTGGGGTGCAGGGGGGCTTGCCCCCCTGTGTAAACTTGAGTTCTTCTTTTTTTTTTTTAATTTTGTTAGTTATTATTTTTTTTTTTTGATACTTTAGCGAAGGTGCTTTTTCAGTACACACTTTCACTAAAGTGTGTTCGATGGTTTTAGTTTCGGTGTTTTGGGTGTTCTGTAAATAGTCCTAGATCTATATATATGTGTATATATATATATATATATATATATATATATATATATATATCTATGTGTGTGTGTGTGTGTGTGTGTGTGTGTGTGTGTGTGTATGTGTGTGTGTGCATGGGTTCACTTTATAATCTTGAAATACTGAAATATCAAATTTCAGTATTTTGAGACTATAAAGTCGAATGTTCAAAATAGCAAAAGTGAATAACCCCGAATCCGGAAATGTTGAATCCGCGGTTATGGTTTTATGGTACGTGACATGGAATGTATTATGTGGATGGTGTCCGGTTTAGTGTGTGGATTTAGATGGAATTTAAGGTAAATGACTATTTTGTAAGGGTTTTGGGTAGGTGTTTGAGTGTATGTGAGTGTGTTTGGAAGTTGTGCATGTGGGTTAGGGTAGGCAGGTAAAGGTATGAGTGTTAAAGTGTTGAAAGTGGTGGTGTTTGTATATATGTGATTTTTTTGTGCGAGGGAATGTAGAATTTCTGGTTGTGAGTTTACTGTCTTTTTCTGTTTGGTGCGATCTTGGAGTTAGTATATATATATATATATATATATATATATATATAAGTAGGGGTGTGGGGCACAGCCCCCTACAAGGGGGGTGCAGGGGGGCTAGCCTCCCTGCTTATTTGTAGTGTGTTTGTTAATTTGTGGGGTTTTTTTGTTTCTGTGTGTTTTGCTTGTTTTTTTGTAGTGTGGGTAGTCAGGTGTATGTGTAGTGTACTGTATGCTTTGTTTAACTTCGCGATTTTTACTTTCGCGGTTTTGTGGTTTCGGTATTTTGTAGATTCGACTTTATAGTCTTGATATACTGAAATTCAATGTTTCAGTATTTCAAGATTATAAAGTGAATCCATATATACACACACACACACATATATATATATATATATATATATATATATATATATATATATATATATATGTATGTATGGGTCTACTTGAATAATAAAACAGCATTGGCTAGTTTTACAGGACATAACAGAGTTGAAGGACATAGTTGATAATGTACCTTCTTTTGGTTATAAGTGTAACTGTACACTTAAGCAAAAGCTCTGTTTCTCTCACTTTTCTACTATTGTTCAGCACTTTTATAGTCTTTCTACTAGTAAACAAACTACATTGAAGTGTAATAATTGTGTTTATTGTAAATATATATACATGGATAAATCTAAATCTGTTAAGCATCCTGTTACAGACAAATAATTTATTTTGTATGCATATGGGAACTGTAACTCTAGTAATCTAATATATCTAGCTAAGTGTGAGTCATGCGAAGGACATTATGTGGATATGACTAATAGGAAATTCAAGGACCATATAGCCAGTCACATAAGTGATATAAAACGCAAACTTACCAATAATGCACTTAGCAGACACATATTAGAAAAAGGGGAACATCACTGTTTTAAATTCATGATTTTGAAGGTTGTGTATATGCCTCTATGAGGAGGGGATATAACGTTATTAACTGAGAATGAAGAAATGAAATGGATTCTGAGGATGAAAGCCCATTTACCACTAGGACTGAATGATACTTTACTTTAAAACCTTTACTAAAACTCTTGAGTGAGAGAGTGTAATTGATGTCATGTGATTCAGTATTTAAATGCTGTATCTGTTAATTTTATGTATGTTTGCCTGAAGAAGCTTTGTTGGTGAAAGTTTTAACTTGTGATTTGGTGACAATAAACAAACCTGTGTGTTTCCAGTGCCTCTGTTTTGTTTTTGCATTTTGCTCCTTTTGTGAGGACTGGTTTATGACCTGCTTGCTGCTGTTTGTATGTTTCTTGATTGTAATGGGAGGAGTTTAGGGAAGACTGATAGTAAAGGGCTTTATCTGTTTTTATTTGCTTTTTAACCTTATGGTGCAATTCAAGAAAGGATTGCCTAGCAAAGGGGAGATTTTGTTTGGTGCCAGTATTCCCATGCTTTATCCCTAATTTTTATCAGTCCCCTGGTGGTTTTTTTTAAGCCAATGGGAGCTTTTAGTTTTGACTCTGGCATATCTTAGGAGAGCATGGGTGTTTAGGATGTTGCAAAAGGTGCTATTGAAGAAGTGGATGGCTTTACCTAGATTAAGATATTTTAGTGGTGTCCAGTTACAATTTTGGAGGAAAGAATTAAATGAGTAGGGATTAAAATTTGCTTTGTTATGGATTTGTCTATGGATAGTGAGATGGCATTTTTTACATGGTGTTTTAGAAGGAAAGTAGGGGTATGGTCACTGAGGCTGTCAGGTAGACAGCCTGTTGTGTAGGAGTGGAGATCTTTGTTGACTAGTATCCAATCAAGGATAATATGATTGTTGGAATTTTTATTTATATGGGTCGGAGATTGTATTAGTTGAGAGAAACTATGTAGATTTAGGTGTATGGCTGGGTGGTCATTATTACAGGATAGCCAGTTTATGTTAAAGTCACCAAGGATGATGGTTTCTTGGGGTAAAGAAAGATTGGGGCAATTCAAGAGGTTTTCTAGGAGAGGAATATTATGGCCTGGGGGAAGTAGCAGTTGATGATGTTTATGGTTTTATTAGGGTTTAAATTGAGGTTGGCATATAAGATTTCTTCCATCCTTATCAGAGGGGCTGAATTGTTGAGAGTTTGAATGTTGAGGTGGTGTTTAAACATGAGAGCTATGCTGCCACCTTTCTTTGATAGTCTATCTGCATGAAAGATGCTATTGTCAGAGGGAGTATTTCCTCACTTTTGATGTCAGGTGTGAGCCAGGTTTCTGTTAGGACGAGGATGTCAGGGGAGTATATTTTTATGGCAGCATGTACGTGTTTTATTACATATGCTCCTAATGTTTAGGCACAAGATGAGGAGATCATTGTTTTGTTGGCAGTGATTAGAGAGAAGGGGGGGTAATTTGAATGGGGGTTGTGGTGGGGATTAAGGAGGTGGGGGCCAGGGTTTGGGTGGATGTCAGTGTTGAGGATTAATTTAGAGAGGGAAGACAGTATTAGTTTAGTATAGATGGTAAGGAGCCTGTCATATTTTAGGAGCATATTTTTAAATGTTGAGGGTATTTGGTATTTGAGTGGGACTATTGGGATGTGGTTTTTGGTGGCAGGGAAAGTGTAGTTGTAGAGAGGGTGTTGGAAGGAAAATGATGTGAGGGTATAGTGAAACTGTTTGGAAGAGTCTATTGTGGAGCTGTGATATGATGTTAAGTGAGCAAGAAGAAAGCAGGTAAGAAGTGTAAACATGTTGGGTAGTAGCATGATTGTGTTAGGCTGGATGTGTGGGTGGGATAAAGGAGGGTACTGGGTGGGGAGGGGTGGAGTCTGGAGGTTTGTCCTGGTTGGTGTGAAGTTATGGGAGTGGTTATAGTCTAAGATAAATTTAGATGTACTGGGGCTAGGTGGAATTTGGGGGCAGGGTGGGGTGAGTAGTGAGCCCATGTGAAGCAAGGGCAAATTGAGCAGGGCTTAAATCCCCAAGCAAATGATACTAAGGTAAGTAAATAGCTGTAGAGTAGTTTAAGTTTAGGGTTTAATAGCTTTTTCAGAATTTCTGGAGCAGAAAGGGGAATTTAGAAGATGGAGATAAAGGTGAAACCTGGCTTTGGCTCAATCAAATGTGCACAGCCCTTTTAAGTATCAAGTTAAGGTTTTAAAAGCAACATACACATAGTCATCCCTTATTTCTTTTTTCTTTACAGTAGTTTAGGTAGCACTGTGCAAAGACACTAGAGGCAATAGTCCGCAGGTGTTAGGAGGTTGGGGGCAAAGTAAGTTGAGTGGTCGTTTCAGGAGAACCGCTAGGGAGAAGATAGGAGTACAAAGGTTAGGAGTAAGATTAGGGCAGCTCTGGGTACAAGAGAGATACAGTACAGCTATGTAGGGAAAATAAATGCACTAAAATAAACTGTAGTTAAAGGCAACTATGATTATGCACATAAATGCACTTATTTACAGGCAAAACATTGCATAAGATATCATGCTAGGTGGCTATTGATATTATACAGTGCCAGTCCTCATAGCATAGTAACTTAGCGACTAAAAGAATGATATTATGAAGGTAAATATAGCAATCAGCAGTACAGGCATTCAGAGCACTTTCTAAAACTGGTTAGTGAAAAAACACGATATATAACTAAAATAGACTGTTATCGTTTACAGTCGTTTAGAATTGCTGATACACTAGTAACATTTGTTAGTTCTGCCTCAGTAAAGGTTACTACACGTTGATTTAATCAATAATGCAGGCAGTTACACAAGCGGTCACTCTGGGATTCATTTGCAGAAGGCTACATCAGTCATTAAGCACTAAACTGGCAATAACACATTTCTAGATAGCTGATGCAGAAAATAGATATTAGCAGTTAAAATTCCACTTACTTGAGTTGTGCACTCGATCAGAACACTGATTTAAAAAATAGTGCCTTAAGTGGGGAGGTATATGTAAGCTATACACACACACACACACACACACACACACACACACACACACATATATATATATATATGGATTCACTATATAATATTGAAATACTGACATATTGAATTTCAGTATCTGGAGACTATATAGCCAAAAATCCACATTACCGAAAGCCCACAACCGCGAAACTCAAAATCGCGACCATACACATACACACACCACCACACAAACACACATACACCTACCTAACTGCACTACAAGAAACAAAACAATACACACAAACACAACATAACATACAAACACACCTTCCGTACCTATAAGCAGGATGGCAAGCAACCCTGCACCCACCATGTAGGGGGCTGCACCCCCCCACACCCCCGCTACTGATATATACTAACTCCGAGGTCGCACTAAACATACAAACCCAGAAAACCCACCACTACACACACTCACACACACTAAAATCCCTACCCAATACCCTTACAAAAACACCAATTACCTGAATCCCCAGCTAAATCCACACACAGCACCACACGTCACGTATGCGACACCACAACAGCGGATTCAACATTTCCGCATTTGATATAGTGCATTTTCGCATAACTGCACTTTTGACAATACAGTCTAGAGATACTGAAATTCGATATTTCAGTATTTCAAGATTGTATAGTGAACCTATACACATATCTATATATATATCTATCTATATATATATATATATATATATATATATATATATATATATATGTATATGTATATTCACACACAGAATGCATGGACCAAAACAAATACACACCACCAAAGGTCCAGCATAAATATTTTCTTCCAGAATACTTTCAAAAAAGTCAGTCCATATGGCAATCGAAATAATTCAGGTTTAATGGAAGCAACAGCACATACAACAGTTAGCTGACAAACAGCAGCATCAGGAACAGGTAATTCCATACAGGAACAAGTGACTCAACAGACCTGTTTCACCCCCTGGTGTCAGCAGTGTGTAAGTGCATCCATTTCTCACTGCTTCTTAAATAGTCATACATTTAAAGTCACACCCCCATGTAAACATTGCTCAGTACAGTGTTACATACAATTATCTATTACAAAATATCAACACTTTCCAGGAAATAAATATACATGTGTTATAACTCAAACATATTTATACACATATACATATAAAAATATGTATATATAAACAAATATATTCATACATCTACAGAAAGCCTATAAACATCTACATACATTTAGTTTTTCAAAACATCTATTTTTAAATGTTAAATATGCTCATTTATACCTGGTTTATAAATGGCCCCTAAGTTCGCTATCTACAACCTTTTCCTTTTTATGTTTGATATTTCTAGACAAATCAGTGTCCCATACCACATCAGTACCAACAAACACAAAATGTGCAGAATTATGCTCTAACTTGTGCTTATAAAGTGCACATCTAGATCTCTTACAGTGGATTTTTAGACTTGCAACATAAACAATATGGCTTGAATGAATCTGTATCTGTCAAGCCCGTATTGAAAATGAAGAAGCTAGGCAAGAGCTGATTTTTGTTCATGTCCCTTTAAGAGTTTTGGAGGGAATTTGAATTGATTTTATTGTGTATGTATAAAAGGTGTTTAGTTTCATCATTCCTTGTCTGATGAAGCGGTTTTGTTCAACCAATGAAAGCGCTCACCATTGTACAATAAAGGAGTTTTATACTTGGATTTACGTGTTTGGATGTTGTGCCTTCTTACAGTGTTACTCTGCTTTTGGGTTCTTTGATATTTTATCTACAGACTGTCTTGCTTTGCCTTGTTGGGAGACTTTTGGATACTTTCATTAACATGGCAGCAGGTAACACTGTTAATGCTATGAATGTAGATGGTTTGGAAGTTACAAGCAACAATAGACTATTGACATTTTTGACTAGCCAGCTAAACCATTTGTTACTGGTGATCTGAGTGGAGATGCTTCAGATATTCCTAATCGTTGTGATACTGGACCACAGGTTCAGGACATTAAACGAAGCATAGAAAATGACATGTACCGTTTTAAAAGATTACAGTGCCAGATATTCCATTTAGATGCTTGTATCAGCATGAATGTGATTCCTAGAGGTCTCAGAGTTTTGACGATGCCTACATATGGAAATACCTATCCACAATTGTTGGCCCAGTGGCAGCATATTAATCTGGAGACAAGCAGATCATATTTGCGTCTCCTAATTGATTTATTTTCACCCATTGAGAATGAGCTTGTGGAGAAAGTCCAGCTCAGACAACGAGAACTGGTAAATCTTCTGGGAGAGGAATCAGTGGAACTATATTTTAATGAATTATTTGACAAAATTAATCAGTATGAGGGACGTCTTTTAGTTCAAAAAAAGAAGAAACTAAATCGAGATTTATATGATTTTGCTCAAAACCATGTTTTTACATGGCCGAGAGAACGGAACCCACAGCAGACTGAATCCACCAATCAGGTGGTTACTAGAGTGAATATCTCACAATGATTGGATCCACGGGAAAGGAGACCACAGATGTGACGTCACCGGTACCTACCACTTCAGTTTACTCAACACCGTTGGGTGAACAGTTCAGGAAGAGACCAATACTAACTCTGTGACTACTTCTATGAATGTCTCTAATGCAAACAGTGTAGTTTGACGCAAGATAATTACTCCTATGAGGTGGGAACAGGAGTTTCCGCAACTCCCTCTTCCATTTCGTCCAGTGAGATGGAATTCTGTCAGACAGGACTATCGGCGTACAACTCAGAAATGGAGAGAGCCGCCAGCAACTTTTCCGAACCAAACTTTGAAAAAGATGCGGAAACTGAGAGATGCGGATTGATTTGGAATATCTCCAGGTACTGTCTTACACAATATGATAAGTCGCTGTTAAATCGAGGTTTAGGCTTTATTCCTTCCACAAAGTTTGACATTAGTCAAACACTTATTGAACTGAGACTCTTTGCACATAATTTATGTTTAAAATTGATGTTTGATGACAATAATACTGCAATGAACAATGTCAACTTTAGGAAACCTAGTGTGTTTGTACCGCCCATGCCCAACCATATAGTTGTTTTTATTAGAGCATGTGAGAGAGACTTTACAATCTTTTAAGTGAGAGTGAAATATTGAGATATCCTAATTTATCTAAGAATGAGTTGAGAGCTCTGACCGAATTACGTGAAAATGCTGACATTGTCATATGCCCCTCAGATAAAGGGGGATCGATTGTATTACTTGATACAGAGTATTATTATGCTACTGTTATTGCTATGCTTTCTGATAGATCTACGTATAAGGAAGTTCAGCTATGTGATATTGATAAAATGAAACAATGTGTAGATGCTGTGATAGGTGAGTGCTTTTATATGGGCTTATTTGAGAAACATTTTTTTGAATATCTGTGGATGAACCGTTAATACCACAACTGTACGGTCTTCCTAAGATCCATAAGCATTCTACTTTTCCTCCCTTTAGGCCGATTGTGGCTGGAAGTGGATGGTTGACGGAACCATTGTCCATTTATTTGGACACACAACTAAAGATAGTTCTGAATCAATATCCAATAGTATTGTGTGACACACAACATTTTTAACTGACCTGTATAAATACATAAGAACACAGGGAGAATGTGATTTTGAATTATTGGCTATGCTGGATGTGACTTCACTATTTACATGTATACCCAATGAGAATGGAATTTGTATAGTAAAGAATGAATTATGTAAAAGCAGACAGTTTTCAGATGACAGGATTGATTTTCTATGTATGCTTTTAGAATAAGTTCTGGAGTATAATGTATTTTTATTTGCAGACAAATATTATTGGCAAACAGCTGGCGTTGCAATGAGTACCCGCTGCGCCAACTCTTATGCCAATATTGTTATGATGGAGTGGGAGCAGAATAATATTTTGAGTACATCTGAAGTGGCATTTTATCGCCGCTTTGTAGATGACCTCTTCATTGGATGGAGAGGCAATGCACATAATGGTTTTCTTGAAAAATTAAATAATAGCAGTCGTTTTTTGAAATTTACATCCAGTGTATCTGCAAGTATGATAGAGTTTTTAGATGTTTCTATTATGTTGAATGAAGGTAATCTTTCAACCAAAGTGTATAGAAAGCCATGTTACACTCCCTCTTTCCTCCATCGTACCAGTATGGATCCTGTTCATGTATTTTCCAACATTATGGTGGGTCAAGGGATGAGGGTGTCATGGCTATCATGTAAGGAATGTGATTTTAAAAATGAAATGGAATATTTATATGATGCTTTTATACAGAGAGGATATTCCTCATATGAAATTTCTAAAGCTTTTAATAAAGTACAGGTTGAGCGTAGTGGGCGAGCTAAGCCATTTTTTTAGATAGGTCGCCTGCACAAGTTGTATCAGGTGATTTTAATACTAAATACATGGCTGGGGATAGATTACCTATTGTGTTATCTTTTTCGAGTGATGTTGACAATATACTCTGCTTTTGGGTTCTTTGATATATATATATATATATATATATATATATATATATATATATATATATATATGTATATCCATCTTTTTCATTATTTTCTGTAGTTAATATTATCACCTTATCCATATTAATCTGTCTAATGTTTATTTTCTAGCGATTCTGCCATAAGATGTATCTTTTGAAATTCCCCGTGTAGTCTGTTCAAATATGTTCATTTCTGTTTAATTTTGTGTCATGCCATGCCATTCTGTTCATAAATTTTAACCCTGACTTTTAAGGGTCTTAGTTTAAAGCTGAGTCAGAATGTATAAACTTCCTTAAAATATTTATGGGAGGCATTTAAAGTAAAGTGGACATTACTCAAACCCACGATGTTCAATACTATATTATTGCTAACTAAAGCCATTCACAGGTCTCTGACTAGTGCCCCTTTCTGGATGGTAAGAAGAGCATAAAAGTTCTTTATTAAGTGGAATAAAGGGTATCCATAAAATAATCAATCTCCCCTTAGATGCATAGCAGCAGATGGTCACTCACTTATCTTAGGTTCTCTGCTAGATGCTTCTATACATATTGATTGGCCTTTCACAACATCAAATCTAAAATATAAAAGTTTTGATAGATCTGTGTAAACTCACCAGCGCTTTCAGCTTCATCTACCATTCAATATGAAAAAATATATCCCTTCCAGAACAAATAATTATCTGTTTCTCTCATTAACTATATCATACATTGGCCTTCTTTTTCATGTACCTCTTAGAAGATACTTTCCTTAAAAAATTTACCCCAGATACCACCTAAATTTCCTATTTGTGCATTTTATTTATTTATTTATTTATTTATTTTTATTTATTTGCAGTTGGTTTACCAGGATAGTCCATTGGGCCAAATGAACCCATTTTCAATGGAGTCCTGGGGAGAAAAGCTCCAAATAAGGTTACAGTAGGATTTACATCCATATTACAATAATTACAAGAATTTTACAAATATAGTATACAATATGTGGTAGACAGAGTACTGTTCACATTAAAGTTAGAGCAAACACTTTTAGGAAGAACAACTGGTGGTAAACATTTTAGATGATACAGTCTAGAGAAGGTAAGCATTTCAATTTAGAAAAGTAAGAAACAATTGCAACAGAGCAGACAATGTAGTGAACAAAAATTGTTTTTTTTTTTTTTTTTTTTCAGTATGTATCATGAAGGATGTGAGCATGAGCATTCCCACTGGGAAAGAAGGTGAGAGTGAAGAGATTTTTTGAATGTAAGGTGGTTGAAAGTGGTGCGAATGGCAGGAGGTAGGCATTTAAACTTCTTATTGTCAGAACCAATCAGTCTTGAATACTAATAGGTGATTATATATTGACTCATGGAATCTATCCCATATAACATTGTTTATACTGTGAACCTCTGTAGGTAGGAGATGCATGCTCATAAAATGATTACATCGCTTATAACTGGAACAGTGTTGTCATTAATGACCCACAGGCCAGCCTTGAAGAAATGTATCTTTTAGGATTAGAATGTTGTCCAGAATCAAGGCATGTGCAGAATATGCTCTTCTTAAAAATGCAAGCAGTTCAGGAGGCAACCATGTCATCTGAGCCCACCTCAAACCATTAGAATAATTCCAGTTCAGTGACCTTACAAAAGACTTTTTGAAAATTAGGTCACCTAATAAGCCATTATTATCAGTAGAAAAAACATAAAGTATTTGGCTCCTCTAATTCTTTCTGCCTTTCGGCTTTTCCCGGTTAGGGGTCACCACAGAGGAACTCCCGTCCGCTAATGATTGGCAGTGGATTTTTACGGTGCCGAGTTGCATGATCTAGATAAATTGTCTAAAAGCAACATCAAAGATTTTAATTCTGCCAGAGAAACTAAAATCTATTTCAGCTCCAGCAGTATGGATTCTATCAGTAATTTACTCGGCTTGTGTTCAGCACCGGTTATCTTTATGTCATGAATAGTATTCTTCGTGTTATGGTTTTCGTGTTTCATTCATGGAAGTATAATCGTGTTCCCTTACTAGGTTCAATTACATAAATCTATCCTTATTCTTCTTATATGCAATAAGAAGAATAAGGATAGATTTATGTGACTGAACCTAGTAAGGGAACACTTATCATTCCTAATCTTCCTTTAGAGAAAATGTTACCTATTTGATTGAATTTTGCAGTTTGACCTCTCTGGGTTCGAACTTTGTTCATTACAGTTTCAGAGTAGAGGAACAACTTTGTGAAGAATTCTGTTCTTCCATAATTTTCCATCAGTATTTATCATATCCTGAAAGTTTTTTAGGTGGTATATCCAAGGGAGCCCGCAGGATTTTTTGCAGGGGGGTGCAAACCCAGAGCCCCACCCACATAGCTCACCCCGCCCCCTGCCAACACAGCCCCGCCCAAGTACACCCACCCCAAGCCCCGCCCACACCGCCATTCCAGTGTCCCATTACTTGGCTATTTCTCCCCATTTACTGTAGACACTGTTCAAATCTGTGTGCATACTGTTTTATGCTTTAGTTCTACGATTACAGGCAGTTGGATTTAATTTACAACTTTTATTTCAAACATTATAGCCCAAACACTGAGACATTTACTAAACCTAAACAAAGCAATAGTCTTACAATGAAAACAGACTTGGCATTGGAGTTCCTCTACTTTTGAAATTCAGTCAATGAAACAGCATTGAAACCCACATTCAAAGAAAATGCATCTGGCCAGTGGCAGGTTATTTACCTTTGAACTGTTTTCAAGCAATAGGTTCCTTGCACACCGTTAGGGTCATGCAAAAGTTATTTGATTTACCTGATTGTATTAATTATATCTCTTGTATTATACAGCAACACTTGTTTGAGTGTCTCTGCCGAAGTAAAAGTAATCTGAATAATTCCACATTAAAGATATCTGAAACTGAAGATGTTGCTAGAAAACTGTATATTTCAGTGTTTCATCTACAAATTCAGTGCCTGCTGTCACAAAGAATAAATTGCCCATGTTAAATTAAAAAAATGGTAAGCTGGTATATTGCAATAGAAAATGGATGACAAGCTGAAAAACAGGTTCATAGTTATTAGGCATCTCTTCCAAAGGAGGACATCCTGAGGACTGCAGCATACAAATGTATATGCTGTAGGAATAGAACCTCAAGCCTTTACATTAAGATGCAAGTATTCTACTTGTGGTGCTACTAACATAGCTTTAAAGCTTTATACCACAATAGAGATACCAATTGCTAAACAAAACAGTTGCACATAGTAAACAGACTTGGCATGAGCAGCAGTGAACTTAGCTACCCTTAAAACTCACAGTTCCTTGAAAATGCACTTGAAAATTCTACCTGCTAACTCTAACTTGGGCATTTCACTTCCTCTCTCTCTCACAAGCATACCACACCCCTCAAGGCCTCAACCTTAGTGCAAGAAATCTTGACAAAGCCTAAAATAAATAGGGACAAATTATAAATATGGCTCTCAGAAACTTAGAAAATTGCAAGAGTAGCAGGATTTGTGTTAGTATGCATTTTTCTAAATGACATGACATCTAAAACTGAAATCTCATTATTTAGCAACTTCAATCCTTTTTAGGAGGAATATGGGGCAAAAATCTGGACAGCTGAGGGGTATGCTACCTCCCTCTTATACACACACCAAATAATTCTGGCCAGACTTGAATTAGTTCTGGGAAGGTTACACTGAATGGCACTGTGCTTGATCTGAAGTGGGTGAAATCCTGGTAGCCAGTGATAACTGATCTGCAGCTCAGCAATGTGGAGCATTAAAGCATTTTTAGCAGAGCATTGTTTCATCACTACCTATTGTGTTTGCACATAAGCTGTAGTTATTTCAAACATTTGCCTTTTTTGATTACTACAGAGTACATTTACCCACCAGAGCTATTGTGTTTTGACTTCAGTGTGGAGCTAGTTGCTGCAGGGCTTGGCTTTTAAGGTAGCAATGCTTATTTACCATATACCATTAAAGCCACCCAACTACAAGTGTACCAACACACAGACACTGGTCTCCAATAAAATGTAATGAGCTTTTGAAAATACTGTAATCCTGTCCTTTTATTACAAATACTGTCATATGCATTTCAATACCCAAGGCTTATACATTATCTAGTCATGTAAATATTCTCTGCATGGCAACAACGAAAAGGCTTTCAATGCTGGTAATTCATTAACAATATGCTTACTAAAGCTTACTTGCATCTTACAGTGTCCGACAAGCTTACTAAAGCTTACTTGCATCTTACAATCTCCGACAAGCTTACCTGATGTTCATTAAACTATGGCTACTTAAACAGAGCAACAGGGCACTGTGACAGCATGCAGTTCCTGAGTAATAAGAAGCATAAATCAACAGTATAAAAATCTGGTAGAAAACCAGAACATTTTGCAAAATCAAGGACAGATGAAAAGCCATGGTCGTATTTGTGATCTACCTTGGATGGGGGAATACTCTGCACACTTACACTGCATAACTGCTCCTTGCCTTCCTTGGACACATCCAGAGCCGCTATAATGGGGGATGGGGTGCAATAAGTATGTCATAATTTGAAATGTCTCTGGCTGACAGTGATGGCTCTGGCACTCATACCTCTCAACTTCAGAGCAAGAAATCTGGTCAAAGCCATACATAGAACTAGAAGTGGGACAGTCCCAAAAATAAGGCCAATTTTTAAATATTGCTCTTATTAACTTAAATAGAACAGGTAGATCTTCCATTAGTACAAATTTTCTGAAGGGTATAAAATATGAAACTCAAATGTCTGCCATTATTTTCTAACTTCAATCTTTAATGACTTGCCACTAATTTGCCAGAAAAACAGACCAAAATGTGATGCAAAAATACCTGTCAAAAAAGGGACACCTTTTTAATATTAACAGTTAACTTGAGCAGCTAACAAAATAAGAGCATCCACATGCATTTCTGAAATAAAGGTAATCTATAACTGATCATTACAGTTATATATAATTGTAAACCCTCCACATTTTCTTCCAAAATTGTAATTTTGGAGGAGGGATTATTAGGGGAGAGCAACATTTGAGCCAGAATTGGGGACAATTGAGATGTTTGGATATTCCTAATCTACAAAGTGATTTGCACGTACCTCTCAACCTCTTAATGCAGGAAATCTGAACAAGGCCAAATATATTGGGGAACATACAAATACTAAAATTGCTCTTGTATAAAACTTAGACAGTCTTGCATTAGCATGCATTTTCTGAAGGTTATGACATCTGAAACTCAAAGTCTGTCATTTAATGGCTTCATTCCTAAATGATTTGCTAGAAAATCACAAATTTTATGAGGAACAAACCAAAAATAAGCAGCAAATATCTATTCATTCTGCAAAGATATGGACAACTGAGAGGTATAGTTCAACCGGGGCTGTATGAGTTTGCTACCCCCCTCACAAAATCATGGTCAAATGGAGCCTCCCCCTGCAGCCATTCCAATGTCCCATTCCTTGGTTATGTTGCCCCATTTACCATAAACACTAATGTGCATACTGCTTTACTTCTGCGATGATTTAGGATTTCATTTGAAAGTTTTATTTTGCATTTTACAGCACAAACCCCAATACATATCTATTAAAGCAATGCAGTTTCACAATGAAAATAGATTAACATTAAAACTTCTCTGCCCTTTAAACTCACATGCATTGAAACAGCACTGAAAACCACTTTCACAGAAAATACATTTTGCCAATGGCAAATATTAACTCTGGGCTGTCTTCAAAATCATAGGCCCCTCGAACATAACATACACATGCTCTTTGATACACCTTCCTGACTGTATTACATTATATTCCTTGTACAATACAGTACAGTTGTTAGAGGGCATTTTAAATTTGTTTTGAACATTTTTCCAGTAAACAATTTAACAAAAAGCATCCACCAATGACAAAACTGCCCAATTCAGAACATTTCCATCATAAAGTCTACTCAAGTCCACCAGTTTCAGTAAAAATATACACAATCTCTGAAGTAGTAAAATCCACATTGAAGAAATTTGTAACTAATAAAGAGGTTGCTGCTAGCAAAACACTTTATATGTCATTGTTTAATCTACAAATAAAGTGCCTGTTACCCTTGAAGAATAACTTGCCTTTGTTGCATGCAATAAAAAAAATGAAAAGCTAGTAATACCGCAATAGGGAATGGTTAGCAAACTGTTAACAGTTTCATAGTTACTAGGTATCTTTGCCAAAAGGACTACAGCATCCACCCCCTTTACAACACAATACAGCATCAGCAATGCATTTACCTATTGTGAGAGTAGAACCCACAGCCTTCAGCATCTAAAGTAAGTACACTATCTGTTGTGCTATTAACAATGCAAGCAGACTAAACATAAGCAGCACTAAACTTTTGCTCCCCTGCAGCTCTCAGCTCCTTGTAAAGTCTACTAGACACTCAGCTGTATCTCTGAACTTTGCAGCACAAGAAATCTGGAAAAAGCCAAAATTTATTGGGGGGAGGGGGGCAAAAGGCCAAAAAACAGGGACACATTTTAAGCATTGCTTGTATAATGTTTGAAAGTTGCTAGAATAAAATGCTGCGTTACCACCATACATTTCACTGCCACGTCTTGAACCCAGGGGACCCTGTGAAAAACAGTCAGAGCAACATACCACTATGCCAAATCAGCTGTTTTGTGAAAGAGGAAGACTGAAACTTAAATAGCTACCATTTAGTGAATTCAGTTCTCACCATAGCACAGCTGTCAACCTCTTGGCACAAAATACCTGAACAAAGCCAATAATGGGTGACTACAACCACCAAACATTCAGTGAATTCAGTTCTCACCATAGCTCTCAACCTCTTAGCAAATAACACCCAGACAAAGCCAGTAATGGGAGAATATAGCCCCCAAACATATTCAATGAAATCGGTTCTTACCATAGCTCTCAACATTAGCAAAAAAACTGGATGAAGCCAATAAATACCTGAACAAAGCCAATACTGGGTGAATACAGCCCCCAAACATATTCAGTAAATTCAGTTCTTACCATAACTCTCAACCCTAGCACAAAGCCTGGATGAAGCCAATAATGGGGGGGAATACAGTCCCAAACATAGGGATACATTTCAAATATCCATCTTGTACACTTAGAAAATTGATAGAATAAAAGCTTTTGTTACCATGCACTTTATGAAGAATATGAAGTCTGATATTGAAATGTGTCCATTTTTAACATTTGTTAAACAGGAAAGTCTGACTTTGAAAAAAAAAAGCTAATTTTTAGCAGAGGCCCAGGGAGAAACACTCCAGACAGCCAAGAATAAAGCAGAGGCCCAGGGAGAAACACTCCAGACAGCCAAGAATAAAACCAGAGAACATGTAGCTGTCAGGCAACAAGGACACAAATGCAGAAACCACAGATTTTATGAGGAACAGAAAAAGTATGAGGGAAAATCCTGCAACATTTTTACAAATGGTGGTGGGTAGGGAATTCAGGCTCTTGCCACTTGGGCCCAAGGTACAGGGTTCAAGCCTTATTCTCTACCCACCACCATGTACACCTGGGGCATTTCACACACACACACACACACACACACACTAACCATGTGAAATTATAGCTGCAAATGTGGTAATACATACAATATTTGACTCTGGCTGCCATGATGTCCTTTCCATTCTTACACATCCATGTACAGAACTTCCTCAAATGAAATGGAATCTTTTAATGTGCAACATTTACATAGAATACTGCATATTTTTAATTCAACACATCAAAGCTGTATTAGTGAACATGAATTTGATACACAGCTAGCATTTTATGTGACTTCTGTCCTTAAGAATACTAAAGAGTTGAAACACTTTCTGAAACAGCCCAAGCAGGAATGAGAAGAAACCACTAAATGCAGCAGCTCTATTTCTAAGAGTGATATCAGATATATACATATTTCTCACCTGTTTTCTGATGCTTTACTGAATGCTATACTGACTAAACAGTATTGACACATTATGCCCACATCTAATAAAAGAGCTCTTGGGAACAGTAATCTTTCTCCATTTATACAGATATTTTCCAGTAGTTCAGGATCTTGTACAAACATTGAAAATAAAAACTAATTGCTTGCAGAAACATCTACCAGCATGGCAGCAAATGAAATTTGTAAGAGATGAGTTTTACTTGAGTGGATATTGGAACGGACAGCTACAAGGAAGATGTAAGCATGAAGTTGTCTTGCACAGCTATTAGCCATAATATAGTTTATTCCATACCTGCTGCAGAGGTGCTTAAATCACAAGCTATAGCAAAACAGAAAAACATTGACCTTTGCCTCCAATTATCGCCAGAAATTTGGTTTCTTTCCTAGATCTTAACAGAATGTGATGTCACATTAAGATGTTTGTCTCCTACTGTACTTTTCATCTAAAACTCTGTGTCCATTTAGTTCAGTAACCCTGAATAGCATAAAGCAGTTATTGGAAAAATAAATGATTTTTGTACTGTGATGCTAAGCATATCCAAAGCTATCAGTAACGAGTAACGATTTTTCCTTCATTAAGCATCAGACAGCAAACACAATTTCTGCTCACATTTTTATATAAACCAATAGTACACTGCGCGCACACACACACAACTCTACCTGAAGTGTCCCATCTTCCGTCTGTTTACTCCCGCAGCGTCCCGCTTGCTATTCCGTTTCAGGTCAGGTCTCATCTTCCATTCCCGCTCGAATTATCCCGCTTGCAAAGCCATCCATGTGAGCTCCCACTCACAAACTTCTAAATATTCATGAGAGCGATGATGTCACGCCCGCGACTGGACTATTAGCACACACGGACTTTCCTTCTTAAAGAAGAACGACGCACGTAAAAAAAACAAAAAACAAAAAAAAAAAACACTTTTTTTTAAATTATCTAGTCAGCCGATTCCAGGGGGGTGCAAGTGCACCCCCTTGCACCTGCCTGCGGGCGCCCTTGGGTATATCCCAGAGAATTAGTTGGGTTCATCCAACCAAGCTTGAGCTCCATTAAGAACTATTTAAAGATAAGATGTTGCTAAACCCTCTCTAGATACCAAAATGAAAAATGTTTATAAGTGGCATTCTGAAAAGAAAACAGGAAATGATCCTAGATAAAGACTGTGAAAAAATGTAGAATAAATATCAAACTAAAATCAAAAGATATGAATCACACTTAAATAAGTTAATGCCCAGGAGTTTCTCCAACATACATATCTGTTATTCTCTAGTGAGTCAGTTAAGGCAAGTGGTAACTCCAATGAAAAGAAAAACATTTGCTGTATCTATTCAGATGTTATTATCCATTTCATTGTCACAACTATGAAAATGTATAAAATATTAAGATGTCTTCTAAATTTCAGTGATAAAGTAATTTAAAGATTTCACTACAAAGTCACAGCATAGTGCATCCTCAACCAAATATTATATACCTGTCTCCTCGAGAGTAAATTTATGGGGAGCCTGGACGCGATGAAGAAAATTGCACATGTATTGTACTGAAGGTACCAGTTTAATCTAAGTACATGAACTCACTATTCCATTTTAATTACAAAAGCAGATGTCCTGTTCAAACGTTAATACTAACAGGAAAAATCAGCCTAAAACTATAACACCAAATTTAACCCTTCAGGCTGACCTCATATTCTCAGTTGTACCAGGAGCAGGAAATAAATAAAACGGGGAAGAATAAAGATGTAAAGCTTACAAGTTCAGTTATTAAGGGCACTAATAATCAGCAAAGTGCTGTTGTATCATGCAAGGAATAGAGTTTCATTGCTCAAATGCTGCTGACCCTTCTATTAACCTATGGACATGGTATATCAGTCCAGCTATGCAGTCACAAAAAAAAAAAACAGCAAGACAAGATCATACCAGCAGCTCTGTTGAATCTGCCTCATGAGATAGACCATCAAATGATCAACAATAATTTGCAAGGCAGGCGACGAGTGTAGGCACCCAAGTCACTCATCAGGAGTGAAGTGCCAAATCGCTTGCTTCCTCAAATAACTTGGATGATACAGTTAAAGCAGTTGTCCTCACAGTATCCAAAAAGATCCATTTAGCCCTAAAAGAACAAGAACTTTTTTATTTCAAAGAAAGTAAAATAGAAGTTAATTGCCAAATGGGAGTACACTTTTCTTTTCTTATTTTGTTCAATGCAGGCATAAAAGCTGATATGTTCCATGAAGCAAGGAATAAAGTAAAATAAACTTAAAGTATACAATATGCTGACAGAAGGTGACAGGTGCCACATCTCTCACTGTCTCTAGATATGTTCTACTTGTACACCATAACGCACTATAGTAATGCTGCATCTCTCCAGATGGCTATGTCTGCTTCTTGCACTTTTTCATGATAGCAAACTGAGGATAGATCTGCACTTAAACTGATCATAGATGCCTCTCTCTCTCTCTCTCTCTCTCTATATATATATATATATATATATATATAGGAGAAAATGTGTTCAAATGACACTTTGGTTGACAACATTTGGTCAACCAAGCAGGTGGTCAACAGGTATACAACATTGCACAATATTTGGGGTAGGGAAATATGCCCTTTCCCTGATAGTGGGTGATGAAGGAGTTAGTATATATATATATATATAAATATTATCAAGTGAAGTAGGGATGATGGATGGGGGGTTGCTCCCCTGTAGGGGAAAATAATTGATTTTTCTTTTTTTCTTTTTGCATGCACTGAGCCTTTTGCTTGGTACATATGTAGTAGCATGTCAACATTTGCAGTGTTGATGTATACTGGTCGATATTAACACTGACATTTGCGTTGTTTGGTGATATCCAGTAGACCCATATATATATATATATATATATATATATATATATATATATATATAACTCTCTCTCTCTATTGTGTATATATATATATATATATATATATATATATATATATATATATAAACTCTCTCTCTATTGTATATATATATATATATATATATATATATGATACTAAAAACTGGCTTGGATAAGACCTATAAATGTAACTGCACACAAAAAATATTTGCCACACTAGAATAACTTTAAAAAACTTTAGTAGACCTAAGTAAGCACTTTCTTCACACTGGATTTCTTCAGGCTGAAGACATATTAAAACACACTCATTAAATACAGAAATCAATTCATCCTGTGATAGTTTTCAGTCAATGAACATAATCACCTCAATTTACTATGATGCAATTCAAGTTAGTTAACTTGTTCAGTCCTATTCAAATATGTACCCTCCTTTCCATTGCCCATTACATTTCCACCCTATTTAAAAATGCTTTGATATCACCTCTTCTTGATCTATTACTACCTTGTCTAAAACAAGCAAAAATAACGACAAATAAATAAACAAATACAATTAGCATTAATAATACATCTTCTTAAATGTCTAGCTAAAGCATTGTATACATTGTTACTTTTCTCAGCATGTGTGATCCCTTAGTCTTAATCTTAATGATTTACTAGTCTTTCCAAAATAAAAACAAAATATTCCTCATACTTAGCTAAATGTACCAACACCTTAGAACTACAAGTGTACCTGTATTTTGCCTTGAAACTTTTTTCCAGTTCTTAGGTTCCTTTATTCACCTGCATGTATAATGTAATAACTATAGATGCATGTACCACATGCAAAAGTCCCGTCTTTCCTATTTGTAAGAGAATGTTTTCCTTCATCCTGAAATGCAAGCATATTTTGTCATTCCTTCCTTTCCTATAGGTGAACATTGGACTTTCTATTTCTGTTTCCCACAAAATAGGACTAGCTTTAAAAAAAATTCATTTGTCCACTGCAATATTTTTCGTGTTTACACTGAAACTCAAAAACTCGTATCAGCACCAAAACTCCAAAACCCAGATCAACACCATTTTCTGAAGAAGTTCTGACTTTCATTAATTAGAACGAAAGTGCTAAAGTTTTTATGTCTGGTTCTGGTCTATTTTTGTTCAGCTATTTAATTTCTTGTGTTTACACTATTTCCAAGTAATCTAAAATCATTCTACTACTCAAGTTGTGTTTAGTACCTGTTTCTAAATGAACATCTCTCTCACTGTTAATTTTCTCAACATTTCCACCCCATAAAATGATAAGAATGTAATTAAACATAGTTTTTAGATCAGTGTTAGCCATTTTATATTCTCCCTCGTCCATGGTAAGGCAAGATGTCCTTCTTAAAGAACTTTTAAAATATTTATCTTTAACCATTTAGGGTGAGCATTAGTGAAGAGCAAATAACAAGTATTACTATAATGAGGCTTCCTATAAAAACTACTTACTATCTTATTTCCTCTTCTATATATTTTTAAGTCCAAAAATTGTATACTGTCCATACTGGGTATCATTTGTAACTGAATAAGCTCTCAACTATTATTTAAATAACTCATAAAACTCTTTTAACATGTTTTATCACTTCCCCAAGTAAACAGATCATCGATATAACATCAGTATATTTTAATATAGGAAACACATTGCGAATGATAAATATTTTCTTTTTCCCACTCAGCCATCACCAACTCTGCATAAATAAGTACCACCACAGGACCCACTGCCACTCCTAACTTTTGTTTAAAAAGTTTTTATTAAAATAAAAAGAATTGTTTTATAGAGCCAACCTTGGATGTGAAACAATCACTCTGTAGTCATTTAAACCACAGTTCTCCTTACCTACTAATTACTTTTCAATAGCTTCTGAACATTCATGGTATGGGATAACAGATTAAAATACTTTCACATCTTGTTACACAAGGAGAAGGTTACTGTCAGCTGCCGGTTGGGTTGCCAGGATCTGCCACATAACCCACGCACTCAGGTCACTCCACAAGTACAAATATGACTCTGTCATTGTCCATATTGGTGTGAATGACCTGAGATGTGCCTCCCTGGACTACATGAAAAGAGACATGAAAGAGCTCTCCAATCTTGTAGCCCAGGCAGGTATGACCCTAACCCTGAGTAGCATCCTGCCATCACCCAGAATGATACCCAGTACAAGGACAAAATGATTGACTTCAACAATTGGCTAAGCTTCTGGTGTCATTCTAAGGGGATCCAGTATCTGTCTGCCTGGGATGACATGATCAATAAACCACAATGCTTTGCCAGAGATGGCTTGCACCTGTCACCCCTGGGATTCCTGATACTGGCTAAGTCTCCTACTGCTCCTATAGTGCCTTTTTTAGGCAAGGTTCAAATGACAAATTCACCACCATAACAAGAACAGGCAAGCAAAAACTGAGGGTAATGCTACTCAATGCTAGAAGTCTAAATGTCAAAATGCACTCTCTCGCTGCACTCTTTAAAATGGAGAACATTGATATCTGCGCAGTGACTGAGACCTGGTTCAAGGCTCCAGAGAGCACCCCTGCATTACCAGGCTATAACTCATACCACACTTTTCAGCCATCTAACCTGGACCGGAACACCAAAGGCAGAGGTGTGTCCATATTCATTAAGGATATCCACACCTCCAGGCTAGTTGCTCAGCATAATGCATCTGAGGTTATCCAAGTGCAACTAACTCTGGGCAAAACTGCAATCCAAATTGTAGCTTGCTACAGATCCCCCACAATGTCCCAGGATTCCTACTCTTCTTTTCTTGATATACTGGAAAATATTAGGGTTCAACCAAACACCCTAATAATGTGCGATTTCAAATACCCCACCATTAACTGGGAAAACTACTCATGTACCAACTCCTTTGCTCAATGCTTTGTGGAATTCATAAATTCCAATACCCTGGATCAACTTATCCACACCCCCACCAGGAGCAACAATATCCTAGACCTAGTCATTACCAACATGAGTGACCGGTGTTCCACACCTGAAGTCAACTCCTCATTGGTCTGATCCGACCATAAGCTAATCACCCTAGATATCCATATCCCGCCCCCCCCCCCCCCGTTAAGGAAACCACAGTAAAAAATTTCTACAAAGCCAACTTCATGCTTCTTAAGACAGAAGTGGTGAACTTCATGGCACCCATGCAGATGGAAAATACAGTTATGACTGCCATACCCTACACAAATGCACTCTATAAGCACTTACATGAGTGCATGGATCATGCTATCCCAAACAGAACCAAGATGCTATCATCCAAAAAAAAGGAAGCCAATCTGGTGGTCCCCTGCCATAAACAAACTCTACAACAGAAGGAAGAAACTGTTTCAAAAGAGAGTAAAATCCCATGAGTGTAGGAGATCCCTGGTCAGCCTCAGTAAGACGCTGAAATCCCTTATAAGATCCTCCAAAGCTAGCCACGAAAACAAAATCGACACTGATTCTAGGGATTCTAGCATTCTATAGCTATGTCAAGAATCTCAATGACAAAACCCAGATCTGCTCTGAGTTACAGCAGAATGGCACGAAAATTACAGAACCAACTGATATTGCCAACATCCTAGCAGATAGGTTCATTGCTAACTTTACCCCCCCTCACTCCCATATCTATACAGGAAGAATGCAGAGTCCTTGTAATCACAACTATGCAGGTAAAAGCTGCACTCTCTGTTAAGATATTAAAAAAAAAATGTTTATTGAAATTGGAATTTATTTAAGGTCAGTAACCTGATCTATTTGTTCGGGCGGCCACGGTGGTGCAGTGGTTAGCATTGCCGCCTCACAGCAAGAGGTTCTCCGGTTCGATCCTCGGCTGGGGTGCCTTCTGTGCGGAGTCTGCATGTCCTCCCTGTGGTCGCGTGGGTTTCCTCCGGGTGCTCCGGTTTCCTCCCACATCCCAAAGACATGCTGCAGGTGGATTGGACACTCTACATTGGCCCTAGGTGTGCGTGTGAGTGTGCCTTCTGTGGAAGGTTGGGTGCCAGGCTGGCAACTCGACACCGTAAAACTCCACTGCCATTCAATGTGCGGACAGGTGATCCGCTGTGGCGACCCCTAACCGGGATAAAGCCGAAAGAAGAAGAAAAAGAACCTGATCTATTTGTTCGGTTTGGAACCGAGAGTTTTTTGAGAAGGGTATAAATTTTAAGAAATTGATGGAAAATTCTACATTTGGTAATGACTCAAAAGACACTAAAAGAAATGGTGCATTTAAGTGTGGGAGATATAAACAATGTTGTAATATTAAAGCAGGGAATGAAATTAAGATTAATGAAAAATTGGTTACCTATGGTCAAGGTTCTTTTTTTGGTTGTGATATAAAAGGATTTACATTTGCCACTATTTTCAATCAGTATATGGCCTTTTATATTGGAAAAACTGAACATAATTTAAGGGATAGAATATATGAGCAATTATATGATATTAAGTCTAAAAATTTGAAAAACAGTCTGTGTAGGCATATTTTACAGTGCCTTAACCATAGGTTTTATTTTTAGGTTTTGGAAAAATTTGTTGACAATCTTAGATGGAGGCTATGGAGTCAGCCTGTAGAACTCAGTGAATTAAAATATCAACTGAAAACTAATGCAGAGTTTCTCCCCAGGGTTGAACAAGTGCTCTTCTATTTTACGTGTCCTTAAATAAAGGGTAATAAGATCTCAATATTATAATGGGGTTATAATAATTCTGTTTAAAAAATATACCATTTACGTATTTTTTATGAGTTATTTAAGGTTCAATATAATATACACATCTGTATGTTAAATAGTGGCAGTGGATTATGATTGATATGAAATAATTTGTATGAATCTTTCTAAGTTTATTAATATGTTTGGGTTTTAGTTTTTATCACTCATCAATTAGATTTATTTTTGAATATTAATATATCAACATTTGCAAGTTATAAAGCAGAATTTATGAATGATGTTTGTATGTAAATGAAAGTAATTACTTAATTAATCACATGTTCCTTTAAATGAAAAGTATAAAATAAATAGCATTTAAGGAAGTTGATGTCTATTTCCTTTTGATTCTGAAGATGTCCTGTTTTTTTATTAGGGATAAAAGAGCTCAACCATTTTTATTTTATGATTTAATGAAAGTTTTTTTTTTGGGGGGGGACTGGTGTTTGGACTGGCTTTGTTGGCCTTTCAGTCATTTCAGTTGCATGTGGTATTCACCTGTTAGTATTTTGGATATCTTGGAGGTCATTAGTGCTGTTTTAGTTCTTGGTTTATACTTTGTTCAATTTCTACCATTGTTATTTGAAGGAATAATCTCTAGACAATGCAGGTAATGTCCTAATCTTGAGTGTAAGACAAATTGTTGCTGAATTTTCTTAGCCCGTATATAGTTTACTTCAGTGTGTTAAAATGTGAATGTGCTAAGACCCTTTGATATAAGCATTCATCAGATGTAGCATGCATTCTCTTAAACTGTGTAGTATAGCATGTTCCTCAAGTGTTCAATTTGTTGTTCACCTAGCCTTCAGTGGAATGTGAAAGTTCATTGTGGTTTTATTCTATAGCTGTGATCATCAAAATATTAGAGTTTGAAAAGGTCAAGGCTTTAGAAAACCTTAAACTATTGCAATAGTAACTAAGAGTAGAGTATGCTCAAAAATACCTTCCAAATTCTGTTAAACAATGTTATACTAATGAGCTAGAAGGAAAGGCAATATTATGAAATCTGCCTTAGCACATTCAGGTTCAGTAAAGTCTGAGAGCAAGAAGACCACCTGTAGCCATTGAAATATATCTTACAGTGAGGCATTATGAAAAAAAGATTTCCCTTTAATCCAGTAATTAATTTTCTTCTTGCAGGATAAGGTTTCTTCTTGCAGGAATTGCAATTTACAAGCTCCTTCATCCAGTGAGATTAATCCAAGTACTAAATTCAACATAAGTGGTAAGTTTGATGTTATTGTTATATGTTACCTGGTATTACTATATACAAATTACCAAAATTAAAAATACATTACATGTATGCAGGCAATAAAGAATGGAAGAGTACCTCATATCATTATCTTTGTAATGTAACTTACCTTTGGATTATATACTACTCTCCTGAAATATTGAATCTATGTTATAAGGATGATTAATTTAATTATTTTTTTCACAACTTATGTGTTTGAAAAATGTGTGCCATATGAGTTATATAAAGTGAGTTGTTCTGAAAGAGGCAGATTCCAATAATCAAGTATCTGGGGCTCCATAATGGTAGCCACATATTTCAGTTTATTTACAATCCCACTTGTCTAAGATAAAAATCTCAAAAAAAACACTCTAGAGGCTTTGATGGTAAGTTCAGATCTTTAAAAACTATATAAAAATCTTTGCAAAACCTTTTATTTTTTACCAATCTCACCAGCAACGCAACCATGATGCCAGAATGGTGCAGCCTTGCCACCAGAATTTGGAAAATGTCTTCTTTTATTTATTTAGTTTTATTGAAATTAGGTAAGATCAGTGAAATAATCTGAAATTAATATAAAGGTTTTGAATACTTTGATATTATCTGATGAATAACACTTGATTTTAGTGGAGTCACAACAAAAAATCCATCCTCTTTATTCATTTTTTTCAAATCTTTGAGATAGAAATAATAAGCTTATCCTCTGTTAAATTTAGGTGGTATAAATTCTGGATAAACCTTTTTTACATATTGAAAAGCTATATATCTTACTTTGGAATATGAAATTTTGGGTCAAAGATGCTTTGATTTGTTAAGAATAATGTATACATTCTCAGTAAAAAATGTAAAAGCAGTTGGTTGAGAAATGAAGAGTGTTGCTGCTATCCTTAAACAGTTTCCTGATCAGTTTTTGCCACAAGCATCATAACTGTTCCTATGTAATGTATTTATTTTGCATTATATGTTGAAGATGGTACAGATGGCTGAATTTTAAAATAAGGTTGCATATAAGGAGCTTCTGCTAGTCTTAGGTGATTCAAAATACATGTCAGTTGTGAACTAATGATTATTTCTTATGGTTACTCATTTAGTAATAAATAAAAGCAGAAATAGAAAATAGTTGGACAACATTTTAATCACCTAAAAATCACAGATTGGTTCAGAATAAAATGTGGCCTAATTATTAATGTTAACTTATAAATGAGCTTCATTGTAATTACTGAGATCAGGTAACTTAACTCCTACATTGTATATCCACCTACTCAACTCAGCCCAAGAGATTCTAGGTAGCCAGTCATGTAATAAAATCATCAAATAAATGTTTTATTTACATTCAGATGTGTAACTTGGATTAGATATTACAATATTTTGGTAAAAAGATATACAATAAGTTTGTAATTGCTAAATTTAAGAATCTATTGTTTTGATTTTTTTCTGTGTAATGTATTGGTTTAGAATGTATGTATGTATGTATTTTATGAATGTATCTTCCAAGATATTTAAATAACTCATCTGCTTGTAATATTAACTGAACCATGATCTTATTTTTTGAAAGAAAAATTTGAGTTCTATCGTAATTGATTATATATGCTGGATTATGTGTCCTAATGCTTGAAAGCCCAATGAGCCTTTTTACTTCAGACACTATAAATGTTTGTGTTAATGAAAAGTACTAGTACATGTCAGAGTTAAATGTACTGAATTTTCTTTATAAAAATCTTTGATAAAGTTTAGAGAGTGGCAACCTTGCCTATCTCCATTTCATTGAGTTAGAAGGGTCAATATTAATATAAACATGTAGGTGCATATAAAAATAAATATGTTTATTATGTTATCAGTTTATAAGGAAAACAACATTTGCCTAATGTCCACACATTTTGCATATCCATTAATCAAATGTAATACTTTGAAAGCATCAAATTACATTAAAATTGCATCAGTTATGGAAATTTTCTGAAGTCATAATAAACAAATAATATCAAGTAAAGCTGTAGTAATTTCTTACCAGACTGAGTAGCTACACACCCACAATGAAAGGGAGAAGTCAATGTGTAAATGTTGGTATTAGATATGTAATGAATAGCTTAGTAATTATCTTATACTCAATATTTAATTATGAAATTATTCTATAGTTATTCATTTTATCTAAACTTTTATCCACTTTGGGAATTAATATAACTTTTCATGGACACAAGACTCTGAAGGGTCCAATTATCAGTCAGGAAATAATTATTTACTTTTAATAAATAAGTAGCCAGTTCCATTTGGAATGCTTTGCAAGATTAAACCATTACATTTCCTAGACCAAGAACATTATATGATTGATGCTTTCACAAATTATGGATACCTGAGGCGGTGAGAACAAATGGATGACACTGTAGATAGTCAGCAGTCACTTTAATAATGTTTTGGTGATTTGTAACATTTTTGATACTTGTTATAAATAACTGCAAACAGTCTGAAGGAACTAAGTAACTGTCTTAGGGTGTTGCAAGTTTCCCATATTTTCCTTTGATTTACTTGCTTATTTATTTACTTGCTTAATTATTTACTTACTTATTTACACTTCATTATCCTGGTTGTATAACTTGGTTTTGCCCAATTTCATTGGAGTTCTGGAGAGAAAAGCTGTGAAAAGCTCCATATGGTAATTAAGAATTTAAGCAAAAAGCTATTTGGCAAGTTTCCTTTTACCTTTGAGGCAGCAACTGGACATTTCAGTCCACTAATAATAGTGTGTATGCATTATATATATATGTATATATATATATATATATATATATATATATATATATATATATATATATATATATATGTCTTGATTAATTGTAAACACCTGTGTTTTTAGTTAAATATTTACAATTTTGCTTTCTGAATTTTAGCACATATAAGGTATTTAATGGTACTGCTTTATCTTTTTCTATATAATTATTTTTATTTCCCATGTATTTTTGTATTATACACTGTTCAGGCCAGATCATGGCTGAAATGAGCCTTGTGGACAGTCTACCTACTGTACCTGGTTAACAAACACACACACACACACACACACACACACACACACACACACACACACACACGCACACACACACACAGATAAATGCAATATATATCATGCAAAGGGAGCATAAAACATTTCTGACAGTAGTTACTTAAGGGTTTGAAAAAGGAGAGCCATACAGCATAGTAGTACAATACAGAGGTATTAAAATAATTAACCTTTAAAGAGATATTAATAAAAAAAGTTACAAGACTAGTGTGTTACATGTACAGGCAGGTAAGACATCACATAGTATGGTATTAAGAAAAAATAAACTATATTTATCATGTAAAATTACAATGGTATAAGTGTTGATTCATTCTGCAAATTTTCTAAAAAATCTCTTTTGATACATGAATTGATATATTAAGAATGCTTTATATGAAGCAGGGATTTATATATAATTAATGTTTTTGCTTCAACTTCAACTTTGTTTTAATATGTAAAGAATTTAAAAATCCTGTGTTTATAGGGTTTAAAGCCTATCTACTTTTGTTAAGGGGTGCAGTATGATTATTAGTTTCTAAATATGGTTTAAGCTAATAATCTCATGGTTGAGTGCTGATTAATCCAGCATATAAACAATTAATCAGGAATTTATGAATATTTGTGAGACCTGCACTGGTTTGTGTTATACTTATGATAAAGTCTGAATCATAAAACCATACCCCAGGTTAAGAGTTTAGAGAAAAAAATGAAATTAAGTAATTCCTTTGGACAAAAGTTATGACTGATTGTTGCTATATGCTATAATATTAAGCTTTAACAGAAATACAATGGCATTACTAGCAGGTAGATCTTGTTCAGAATCCAAAGCTCTACAGATATTTGACCACAAATAATTAGGAACATATATACAATATGTATTTATCAACTATATATTTACAAGTGCATTTTTACATGTTTTCTAGTCATTTTTGCTCATATTTCTGTTATAATTAAGCCATATTCAAGCATTTGAAAATCACTTATTTTTCTCGGTATATATGATAAGAATTGATATTTTTATTAGATTTATTGGTATTATTCAAGTCAAGCTGCACTCCAGGCACCTATTCTCTGTAACTGTAATGGGATAGTTTAAGATTGTTTCTTATTGGTCACCTACAGCTATTATTCAAACCAAGCTTTACTCCAAGCACTTATTACCTACAAAATAGCCTGGTACCTTAAACCAATCCCAAATAGCATATCAAGCCATCAATGTACTGCCCACCTGAATGTACTTACAAAGTTAACTACTGTAACCTGTCTTAGTTAGATTGTTTGATCTGCTGAAGTCTGTTTCTGGACAAAAGTGCTAACCATCTTCCATAAAATCCTTCATTATAAATATATTTCTAATCATGGTGTTTCTTTTGGAGTAAGATCTTATTTTCATATGGTCTGGGCAGGATCTTGCAGCTGTTTCCTCAGTCAATTTCTGTTTGATCACAAAGGGGATATTTTGAAAACAATATTTGTCTGAAGCCATTCCAGGTAAAATTGGTGTCTTTGTTTCATTATCTGTATTTTATAAGCATCTTGACAGTGTGATAATAATTTAAAAGTTTTATATAACAGTCTGAGTAGGCTTTCAGCTCTTTTAGCATGTATTCTATCAGCATGCTGTCTTTAGTAGGAGTTACACATTTCCTGAAAATGTCATAATACTGAACCTCAAATAATCAAACTTAAAAGTTCAAAACACACAATATCAAACAAATACACACCTTTTCTTCTGAGAGGCAAGCCCTATTTCACCCCCACACCCCCCTGCTAATTATATATACCAACTCTGAGATCCCACTACAGTGGAGAGAGGGCAAATTCCCTGATTCCCACTGTTCCATGATCTTACAAATAGATCTGGTAATTTCTGAGCAGCTGATTTTTGATCAGATGCACTAGCTTTTTTACTTTTCAATTAAATAAACTGTCAATAAAATGTAGGTGACCTATTTAATATGTTATCCTATGATTTAAAATGGGATTTTTCAACTGTTTGGATTGGTGAAGTAACTTCATATTTTTCAAGCAGTTCATAAAATACAGCTATCTCTAGTTTCCATATCAAGAGTTTTCTGCTTCAGCATGGTAGTGTCAGATTCACAATTATGGGTCTTGGAGAAAATGCCAGAAATGTTATTGTCACATTGGGAAATACTCTTCTCTGTTTCCTAATTTATTTTAATAAGTTCTGTAAGTGTACTGTTAATGGTCTTTAGCTGGATAGACATTTTTTCAACTGCATATCAAATAAGGTACAAAACTTCTTTAGTTCATTCAAATGAAAGTTTAAAATTTAATTCTGGACAGTTACAGTTTGTTCCCTTCTTGGTCTGTGGTTTGGCTCATTTTGAGCCTCACAGGTTTTTGGGATATAGACAGCGCAGAAAACTTTGTTTTGGAAGTTTGAGACCATACATTCACTCTCTTTGTTCTCCTTACTAAGAAATGATCCAGTGATTTGTAAAGAAGAAGCACCAAAACAAAGTAAAACTGTAAATTCAAAGACAGGGGTGGTCCAGAAACAGTCCAAAATACCAAGTAACATATTTTGTATTGAACTTTGCCTTTGAATGCTAGCTGGAAACAGTATAACAGACAGAAGCAGAGTAGTTATCCAGACCAGACAGAAAGTGATCAACTCTCTCTAGTTAACATCTTGGATATTCTCAAGTAATGCAATATTACCCCTAGAAATTTCAGTGCAACTCTATGCTGAATTTGATCAGACCAGTTTAGCTGCTTCAGTCCACAATATTTGAAGCATGACATTTTACAGCACTAAAACTTTTTTGATGAAATTTGCATAATGTTAGAATGTGATGCAATGGTAGCTTACTACAGATGTATTCTAAAACTAATGGTGTATTGCACATCCTGAGAAGTTGCATGCAGTACCTTCAATGGAAATTGAGTGCAATGCAAAATGTCATAGTATGATAATGAAGGTCTATGAATCTTGCATTAAGTACCTACATATAAAATGTACTATGTAACTTCTTCTTCATATTTTGATTACAGAAATTGCAGGAAGTAACAACAGAATATTCTGCTACAAAACTGTGTGACTGTATGTTTATGTTTAAACATGTAATTGCAGCTCAGTGCTGACTCTAACCTCACTACTTTAACTACTTCATACAATGGCATTTGAGCCCTGACATATTGCAACTAAGAAATCCTTTTCCTCGTGAATATATAGTAGTTTTCATTCTGATTAAATGACAACTTAGAAAAGATGTACTCTAGACCAATATTCTAGTTTGGATACTAATTGGAGGTTATATACAACACTTCCACTAGAAACCAAATATAATGCAGGTGCCAGTCTGTGGCAGTGAAAGGCCTATAAGCTCATAAGTTTCATACTTATGTATATAAAAGGCCACTTTCCTCCACCCTTTAAGCTTTCACAATAAAACATTCAGGCAGTATCAGGATATTTAGCTATAAAACAAGCTTCAGGCTTTAATTATGACATTAGAAAGTTAAATGCTGTTCAGTGCTAAATTGGAAGCTGCCACTTTAACTGCTTCAGCATGGTATTTGAGTCATAGCATGGCAGTGGCACAATGGTTAGTGCTGTTGCTTAACAGTAAGAGTTTCTGTGGTTCAATTCTCAGCTGGGGTGCCTTCTTTGCGGAGTCTGCATGTCATCCCTTAGTTCATGCTGGTTTTCTCTGGCTGCTCTAGTTTCCTCCCACATTCCAAAGATATGCAGTATGTGTGCGTGTGTGTGTGTGTGTGTGTGTGTGTGTGTGTGTGTGTGTGTGTGTGTGTGTGTGTGTGTGTGTGTGTGTGTGCGCTTCATGGTATGGAAGAACTGCAGTGAGGCTAGCCACCTGGTGGCATGAACATTCACTCTAGGTGATGGTCACTGTTGATATGACACCCCAATCCTATGTGCAAACCAAGGCACACGCACGTGGGACAGAGGGCAAAGGTCCAAACCAATGATACAAAAAAAACAAAAACAGACCAGCACAACGATGATGCAGGCAAAAGTATTTAAATACCTTTGCCCGCATCATCGTTGTGCTGGTCCGTTTTTGTTTTTTTGTACCCCAATCCTATGTGCAAAAATGTGGAAAGGGGGGTTATCGATGGATGGAGGTTACAATTAAAAACATATGTTTATGGTGAAATATGTGGGATTGTTACTTCTGATTTAAATAATTATGACCTAGTTGAAGATGTTATCATGACCAGTTTTGTGTTTTGCACAATGAGCAAAAGTCATATACAATACAACCAGTGTAAAACTAGTGCAATGCAAAATGCCAGATAGTGACAGTGAAGGCTTATGGATGCCTGTTTTTGGTATTTATAAAAAGACCGTATGGCAGTTTCTGTTCATTACAAAAATTTTTCAGGCAACAATATCAAGATGTTTAGCATTAACTACATTTAAGATTGCTATGCTTCACTTGAAGATTTCATTTCAGCTCAATGCTGAATTTGACCACACCATGTTAAATGCTTCAAACTATAACAATTGAGCTATGAAATATTATACAAACTCCTTTCTATGAAGATATGTATTGATTTATTTCTGATGTAATAACATCTTAATAAAATTTGTTCTAGGCCAGTACTGAATTCATGCAACATCTCCAATAGATATATTGTACAATGCAAAATGTCTGACTGTGATAATCATGCATTTGTACTTATGCATAAAAGGCCATGTATAGCTGCACTTCAAGATTCTAATATGAAACTGTCAGGCAGTGACAACTGCATGTTCAGCTGCAAAATACATCTAAGACTATTTTCTTTATTTTAGGATATCAGTGCAGATCAAAGTTGAATTTGAACTCAGGAATTTGGCTGATTCAATCAATGACATATGCATTACAAAATGTTACAATTCTAAAAGTCCCTTCTCTACTGAAATGTATAACGCATTTGTTTCTAATATAATTGAAATGAAATAAACATACTCTGGACCAGTACAGTATTCTTCTTATTGTGAAAAAATCATATACCATAGTCCCATTAGAAAGTGAGTATAATGAAAAATGTCAAACTTTGACAGTGAAGGTCTATGATATGCACCCCTACATTTGGAATTAAATGCCTGAAAGCCCATATGTCAGTCCTCCTCCAGAATTTAATTACAGCAATTTCAGAGTGAAGCAAGATGATCCACTACAAAATGCATGCACAACTACTATTCTAAATTTAGGGATTTTGTTGCAGCTTAGTGCTGAATCTGACTCCATCACTTTAGTTGTTTCAAACCATGGCATTTGAGCCACAGTGTGTTACAAATGAAAAATACATTTTCTGTTCAAATATACAGGTCTTTTGCATTTGATTTAATGATGATCTAGCATATATGTGTTCTAGACTGGTACTGTAATCTGCATACTGAGTAGAAATCATATGCAACATCCCTAATACAGACATTGTATTATTTAAAATGTCAGATTGTGACAGTGAAAGGACCATAACTCCTATATTCCTTGCCAATGTCAAAGATTTCAGTGTAGTTCAGTGCTGAAATCGACCACACCACTTAAGCTACTTCACCCATAGTATATGAAACTTGTTATGTTACTGCTAATGAAATATTCATAGTGTTTACTTGTGCTGTAATGACTACATAGTAAAGGTGAATTCTGTATTATTGCAAGTCTGTACCCTGAGCAAAGTCACAAATAACATGACCAATTGAAATCAAAAACAATGCAAAATATCAGACTGTGAGAATGAAATTGAGAGTAGTATGAGAGATTTGTAAACCTGCATTTGGTATCAGTGTATAAACATGTATCAAGTCACTACTGAAATTTTATTGCAAGCTTTTGAGGCAATAATAGCAAAATATTTAACTACAAAATGCATCTAAGACTGCTATTCTTCATTTAGGGGTTTCAGTGTTACTAAATACTTAATACAATCCCACTAAATTAGTTTCTTCAAATGATGGCATTTGAGTCATGATATGATACAAATGAAAATCATTTTCTCTGATAAAAATATATATGACTTCTTCTACAGATAATAATGACAACCTCACAGAGATCCATTCTAGACTACTTCTGTATTGTTCATACTGGGCAGAAGACATATATAATACCAAATGTAGAATATCAGAATGTGACAGTGAAAAGCCTATGAACCCATGCATTTATTACCCATGTAGGAAAGGTCATATGTTAGTTGCTTTTCAAGATTTCATTACAAAACTTTTAAGTAATAGCAAATATATAGTCCACTGCAAAATATATTTAATATTGGTATTCTGCTTTAAAGACTTCAATGCAACTCAGCACTTTTGTTGCTTCATATCACAACATATGACACTTGGCATGTTATAAGTACAGTCCACTGGATCACCCCATCAAGCCATCATTACACATTACCTTCCTTCTTTTCCATGCTACTGCCAGAAGAGTTTAGTAAAAAAAGTCTCAAGTGTGTGAAGGCTGCCAGTCCAGCTAGCTGGAATTTTGTAAATAATTCTATGTCATTTGTGAATAGTAATATGATTTGTATGCTTGTCTTACAAATGTAAGAAAGCTATATGCTATGTGTACATTAAACTACTGGTGCAGAAGTATGTGTTGAACTGTTTGTTAGGTACTGAGCTTCAAGAATGCAACCACAGTGTACTCTACTCGGAAAGAACAGAAATGGATGTAAACTATATGCCTGTGCAAATGTATGTTTTAATAGTAGTAGTTGGAACATACAGAGTTAACTTGCCAAACATCAAGAAAATAAGTGGAAATTGTTTACAATTCTGTTATCTCTGTTTCAGCTCAGAGCAGACACAATGTCTAGAGTTGTAGTTTTTTTTATTGTCAGGAAACAGTATAATTACAGGTTTCAAAGGTAAAAGTGTTTAACTGTTATACGACTTTCAGGTCCAGACAACTTCTGAAAAATAAGTATTTTTAACACAGATGTGCTATAATTTAAGTTCCTGTTAGCCTGGGAACTAAAGGCAGAGGTGACAAGAAAGATGTAATCTGAGATAACCCAGCAGAAATATTTGTGCATTTTGTATTTGTCTCTGGACCTAGAAACATCCATTCAGCACTTGTATTTGCGTTGATAATAGTAAGTACTAGATTACCGTATCTCTCTCAGATATATATAGGAACTTAGTAAGATTAGTCTAGATGTTGTCTGTATTTATCTGAGACTGTCCTGCAATGTTGTTTTAAACTATTTCCTGTGATTCTGAACTCTGTTGTCACTGTATTGAGTTATTGAGTATTGTCTTGTTCTGTTATTATTATTAAATATATTTAGACCTTTTAATTGTGGCTGCTTTGTTTAGAGATATTTAAGCTCTTAAAGTACTTGTATATGTACTTGGTAACACTGTACAGGCCACTCCTAAATAGCCTTAAAAGTCTTAGACACACTTACCATTTGGATAACAGTAACATTATACAGTAGAATTGGTCACCCTTTGTAAGGGCCTTATAGTAACTGATAAGTAGTGATTGGTGGCAGCTGGTACTACCTTATAGTCTGAGCAGAAGCGGGGCATGGTAAGTGAACCTGTGCCAGCCTTTCCCAGGAGTGTCTGTGTGTTTGGATACAAATAAAATCTCAAAATGTGTGTGTGTGTTGGTTTTGTGTGTGTGTGTGTGTGTGTGTGTGTGTGTGTGTGTGTGTGTGTGTGTGTGTGTGTGTCAGCTACATGGGTAGGGACATGAAGCACTGGTTGGACAGATGGGGTGCTGGAGGTTTTGGCTTGACCACTCAGCTGAGATCTTAACCCTATAGCTTTGCCAGTGGGGAGTCTTATTAGAGATCTGGTGAGAGAGGGAGAAACCAGCCCCAGACTGACTGTGATCTCTGTGTGCTGTTAAGGGAAATTATGCTTTACTATGTGTGTACTTGTCATCCTCCCAATGTGCACATCCCTCACTGGTGTTAGTGGTGAAAATTGAGGCTCCTTGATTACTATGGACCAGTGCAGGGGCATCACATATTAATTGTTTGGCAGTGGTGAGATAGTCCAGCACATGTTAATTGGTTGATAGTGGTGAGATAGCCACATCACATATTACTTGGCTTGTAGCGGTGTGGATATTGATTTCCTCTAGCTTGTATACAGTGGTCACTGAAGGTGTTTTTCTACTCTAAATCAGCCATGCAGTGAATATTCAGAGTTCATATCACAATTGTTTTTTTTTTTTTTTTGTTAGCTTATATAGTCAGGGAGAGCAGGCAAGCTGACAAGGAGCCAGGTGGCTGAGATGTGCCAGGCTAAAGAACTGGTGTATGCCAACCTGACTAAAGCAGACATGATTGCAGCTTTAGTCACAGCTGCATCAGAGAATAGCAACCAAGAGGACAATCAGACTGGCCGTGGATATGTACAATTCTCAAAAAATGGACAGCTCAACCTTTTCACAGAGGACTTAAAAATCTGTCTGGAATTAAAGAGACTTGAGTTGGAGGCCAAACATTTGGAAATGCAAGCAGCAGAGAGACTGAGGTGTCTCAAGATTGAGGAAAATGAGAAACTGTGATGCCTGGATGCTGAGGAGAAGGAGAGGCAGAGGCAACATGAAAAGGAGATGCTGACTCTTCGCCAGAGTCATGGAGGTAATGGGGAAGGGAGTAACCAAATCACAGAAGCAACAAAGGTCAGTAAATTTCTTCCACAATTTACAGACTGGGATAAATTTGATAGTTTCATTCATATGTTTGAGAGGGTATGTAAACAGTATGATGTTGACCAAGGCCTCTGGGTACGGTTCCTGACCCCCCTACTCCATGGTAAAGCTGTAACTGTTCTTTCCAAACTGTCTGATAATGACTGCTTAAATTATAGTGTTGTAAAGAATTGTTTGCTATAATTTTTTTAAGTTAACACCTGAAGCTTATAAGAAAAGTTTTCATGAGCATAGATGTAAGGCAGATGAAAGTATGTGTGAATATGTTGCTGACTAAGCACTTATTTTCATAGGTGGGTGAGTGGATGTCAGGTCACTGCTTCTGAAGGGCTGGCAGACCTTTTGGTGAGGGAACAAGCCCTTAATATTTTGCCTGAGGACATGAGAATCTGGTTAGCAGATTAACAATGCCTTACTGCAGATGAGTTGGGGAAGAAGGGAGACCTATACCTAGCAAGTAGGGCATCCCTGCAGAGGAAAGGGACACCCAGTGCTGCTCATGGGTACAAGGGAACCCATGGTGGGCAGCCCAGACTGTTCCAACAGAATCTTCCAGTAGCAAGGGAAGCCACTAGTCCAAGTACATGTCCAGAAACTAGGGTTAAATGTTTTAAATGCAACCAGTGGGGCCATGTAGCATATAGATGTCCACAGAGGCAAGGTAGGGAACAAAAGGTGGGAGAGCCAGTAAGTGGGAAAGACAAAATGTCAACAGTAGGTTGTCTTGAGACAACAAGGGTACCAAACTACCACCCTGCAGATGTCCTGATAGGGAATGATTTTGATAATGCAGTACCATGTGTTCATGCAATTACACAAAGTCAGGCTTGGAGACAAGCATGTGGGTCAGGTAGCCTGGGGCAGACCCAGACAGACCTCACACTTGCAGCCAGAACTGGGGAGGTGGTTACTTCAGGGAGGAAGCTACTCTGTAGCAGTGAGACTGAAGGTGAGCCACACCTGCTTGTGGGTACTGATGTTCCCTTGGACAGGGTGACTGCAAGCGCAGAGGTGAGTAGCAGTACCCAGGCTGACAGTGAGGTACCGCTGTCAGAGGTTACCAGACTTCCTGTGGAAGGGGAGCTGGAAAGGGTTACAAAGAGAGAGTTGAGACAGGCTCAGCTCTCAGACCCTACATTACAAGGCCTGAGAGAGGCAGCTTGTGAGGCACTTGATTCTCAAGGGAAGGGGGAATCTGTATACTGGGACAAAGGGTTACTCTATAGAAAGTGGACCCCTGCGGGAGGGTAGAGGGTGAGAGAATACAGCAGTTGGTAGTGCCAGAGCCTACCATCTGGCATTTCTAGCCATAGCCCATGGTATTCCCTTTGCAGGTCATATGGGCATAAAACATGCAAAGAGACATATTTTGCCGAACTTCTATTGGCCTGGGATTTCCAGGAATGTAACACTGTACTGCAAGGCCTATGAGCAGTGCCAAAGGGTAGGCAAGGCAGGAGACAAAGTGAAAGCTCCTTTGATGGCTTTGCCTGTGATTGAGGAGCCATTTCAGAGGGTAGCTATGGATATTGTGGGGCCTCTGAGTACCCCAAGTTCCACAGGGAAAACGTATATTCTAGAGGTAGTAGATTATGCTACCAGATACCCTGAGGCAGTGGCTCTGTCCTCCACTGAGGCAGAAAAGGTGACAAATGCTTTGTTAGAGATTTTCAGTAGGGTATGTTTCCCAAAAGAAATACTGACTGACAAGAGGTGCCAATTTAATGTCAGACCTGCTGACTTGTCTATGGACGTACTGTGGGGTGAAGCACCTAAAGACCACCCCCTACCATCCCCAAGCTAATGGTCTTGTTGAGAGGTTAACCTCTATACTCAAGATGATGCTACAGACATTTTCAGACCAGTTCAAAAGGGATTGGGGCAAATATTTGCCCCATCTGTTGTTTGCTTACAGAGAGGTTTCCCAAGAATCCACAGGTTTTTCACCCTTTGAATTGTTGTATGGGCATAGGGTAAGGGGGCCTCTAGATTTAATTTGAGATGAGTGGCAGGGTGAGTGTAAATCCCACAAGGAGTCTGTTGTGGCATATGTCCTAAACCTCAGGACAAGGCTTAGGGAACTCATGGGCTTGGCCCAAGATAACCTGGCAGAAGCCCAACAGCAGAAAAAGGTCTGGTATGACAGGAATGCTCAAGCTAGCGAGTATGCTGTGGGGCAGCAGGTAATGTTTCTCATTCCTGTCAGACACAGCAAGCTGCAGACAGACTGGAAGGGACCCTAAAAGGTGATAAGGAAGGTTAGTGATGTTAGAACTGCAAGGCAGGAGGCAGGGGCACAAATTGTACCATGTTAACACGATGAAACCTTACCATGATAGGGAGGCCCTTGTGCTGAGTATTTGCAGTGGATTGCCGGAGGTGTCTGAGGGACATCTGGTGACTGATCTCCTCAGTGAGGCTTGGATTGACACCGCAATGAAAGGGGTAGCAATGTCCCAGCAGTTATCCCCTACCCAGGTTCAAGAAACCCTAGCAGTGTTACAGGAGTTTGTAGACACACTTACTGGGAAACCAGGGTGCACCCACCTGGTGCAACACTATGTGGATACAGGACCCCAAAGGCCTATTAAGAAGGCCCCTTATAGGGTACCTGAGAGAGTCAAGCAGATTCTGAGGGAGGAGATCCAGGAAATGTTGGAACTAGGGGTAATTCAGAAATCCAGCAGTCCCTGGGCCTCCCCAGTGGTGCTGGTCCCAAAGAAGGATGGCAGCATCAGGTTCTGTGTGGACTACAGGAAATTAAATAGTCACACAGAGTCAGATGCTTACCCCATGCCTAGGACAGATGAAGCCCTAGAGCAGTTGGGTGGGGCTAAGTATCTTACCACCATTGATTTTACCAAGGGTTACTGGAAAGTGCCCTTGACTCCCAGTGCTAGAGAGACATCAGTCTTTGTGACTCATTTTGGCTTGTATGAGTTCACAAAGATGCCCTTTGGGATGACAAATGCCCCAGCAACTTTCCAGAGGCTGGTAGATCATATCCTAGCAGGAGCAGGAGGTTTTGCCCTTGCTTACCTAGATGATATTACCATCTACAGCCATTCCTGGCAAGAGCGCCTACAGCATGTCAGGGAGGTGCTAAGCAGACAACAGAGGGCAAAGTTGACCATTAAGGCCAGCAAATGCGGTATGGCAGAGGTCTGCTACTTGGGACATAGAGTGGGAAGTGGGAAGATCAGGCCAGAACTGGCCAATGTAGAAGCAATTCAGGCATGCCCTGCACCTGTTACCAAAAAGTAGGCAAGGGTATTTTTATGGACAGCAGGGTGCTACAGAAAGTTTGTCCCCAATTTTAGTACCATAGCTGCTCCACTCACAGACCTGACAAGGAAAAACAGGCCAGATAAGGTAGTGTGGACCCCAGCATGTGAGCAGGCATTCCAGAAGCTTAAAGGAGCTTTGGGAGGACCCCCTGTGTTAGCCAGTCCAGATTACAGCAAATAATTTGTTGTGCAGGTTGATGCTTCAAACCATGGGGTGGTAGCTGTACTTAGCTAGATTTCCTCAGAAGGAGAAGAACACTCAGTGGTTTATGTCAGTCATAGGCTCCAATCTAGGGAAGAATGCAATGCAGCTGTAGAAAAGGAATGGCCAGCCATAGTGTGGACACTGCAGAAACTTCAGCCTTATCTGTATGGAAGGAAATTCACTGTAGTTACAGACCACAATCCCTTAACATGGCTACATCAAGCCAGCCAGCAAAATGCCAAGTTACTAAGGTAGAGCCTAGGGTTGCAAGTATATGATATGACAGTGCAGCACCACACTGGAGTTAGCAATGCCAATGCAGATGAACTCTCAAGACAGGAAATGGGGTAAGGTGTTCCCAGATAGGCTCAACCCTCTCAAGCAACATTTTTCAAGGGTCACTTCATAGGTTCATAGGTTCATAGGTTAGTACTAAGCTAACTGCCCTTGCGAGCCATTTTAAGCCTAGCCAATTATCCCTTGTGAGACTCAAACCCTGCACCTTGTGCTTGCAAGGCAAACACCTTAACCATTAGGCCACCCTCCCTTGAAAAATTAGCTTGAGTTTCCGGGGCGGGGGGGGGGGATTGTGAAGGCTGCCAGTGCAGCTAGCTGAAATTTTGCAAATAATTTTACATCATTTGTGAATAGTAATATGATCTGTATGTTTATCTTACAAATGTAAGAAAGCTGTATGTTATGTGTACATTAAACTACTGGTGCAGAAGTATGTGTTGAACTGTTTGTTAGGTACTGAGCTTCAGTAATGTAACCACAGTGTACAAGACTTATTTTAAGAATCCATTTAAAATAATATTCATAATGCATACAAATATAATATTATATTAAAACCATATAAGTCTTGATAATGCTGTACAATCAATGAAATACATAGAAATAAAGATAAAAAGAAAAATAAAATGAATATAAAGCAGTATTAGCACTATACTAACTTAAAATAAGTCTTGTATCTTTAAAGAGTATTTGTGACTTTGGCACCTTTTTGTATATTTAAGTTAGCAGCCTTTAATGTTATTTGTTATAAGGTCTGAAGAAGCTATGTTTGCGAAAGCGCTTACCTGTTTATACTAAAATAAACCTGTTTTTTACTATGTTCTGCTTATTTTTGGATTATCAGTCATTGGACTTGGAACGTCTTTGAGCTTGGAATTATTAGAACCCTTCATTGCTTTGCTCAGCGGTTACTGATTTTATTTTAATCAGAGGTGAAAAGAATGATGTAATCTGAGATAGTCCAGCAGAAATGTTTGATAGTAATTTAAGAAATATCTTAGTGAGTCTGTGCATTTTGTATTTGTCTGTGGACCTACAAACATCAGTTCAGCACTTGTATTTGCTTTGCTAATAGTAAGTACATGATTACAGTATCTCTCTCTTAGAGATAGATAGGAACTTAGTAAGATTAGTCTAGATGTTTTCTGTATTTTTGTGAGACTGTCCTGCAATGTTGTTTTAAACTATTTCCTGTGAGTCTGAACTCTGTTGTTACTGTACTGAGTTATTGAGTATTGTCTTGTTCTGTTATTCATTATTAAATATATTTAAACCTTTTCATGGTGTCTTGTTTGTTTAGAGATATTTAAGCTGTCAGAGTACTTGTATATGTATTTGGTAACACTGTACAAGCCACTCCTAAATAGACTTAAAAGTCTTGGACACACTTACCATTTGGATAATAGTAACATTACACAGTAAAATTGGTCACTCTTTGTAATGGCCTTATAATAGCAGTTAAGTAGCGGTTAGTGGCAGCTGGTACTACCTTATAGTCTGGGCAGAAGGGGGCATAGCAAGTGTACCTGTGCCAGCCTTCCCCAGGAGTGTCTGTGTGTTTAGATATAAATCAAATCTCAAAGTGTGTGTGTGTGTGTGTGTGTGTGTGTGTGTGTGTGTGTGTGTGTGTGTGTGTGTGTGTGTCTGTGTCAGCTACTTGGGCAGGGACACGAAGCACTGTTTGGACAGAGAAGGTGATGGAGGTTTTGGCTTGACCACTCAATTGAGATCTTAACCTTATAGCTGTGCCAATGGGGAGTCTTATTGGGGATCTGGAGAGAGAGTGAGAAACCAGCCACAACTGACTGTGATCTCTGTGCACTCAATTGTACTTTACTATGTGTGTACTTGTCATCCACCCAATGTGCACGTCCCTCACTGGTGCTAGTGGTGAGGATTGAGGCTCCTTGATTACTGGGCCAGTGCAGGGGTGTCACAAAGTGTACTATGGTTTCTTTCTAATATCACTTCAGCAATGCATCTTGATTGTTAAATAACTTAGGGAACTGCCTAGTGACCTAGCCACAAAATCAGTTTCAGTTAAAAAAAATACAGATAGATTGAGATCTGAAAGTTTTCAGAAACAAGGAAACAGTTAAATATGTGTCTGACAATATTGTGAAAATGGAAATGAAGAGTTAATAAAATTTATTTCTTGCACTCACTAGGTAACCTTTCCTTCTTAAAGATGGCAGTCAAAGCCCTCACATACTCCAGGAAATTTTTGGATGACCTTACCATTTTTTATCTTATGGATCACCCTGAAACAGTAACAGTACAATCCCTGCACTCTCTCTAAACTGTAGGTTCCAGGTATTTTCTTGAATTCTGCTCATTTGCATATAAGCCCTAAATATCATTTGCTTTGTAATAAGTTTGGCTTGGTGTTCTTAGCATAGGGAATTGCCTACCCACAAAATAACTTTTAATCATAATATGTATATATATATATATATATATATATATATATATATATATATATATATATATATATATAGATATATATATATATAGATATAGATATATACATATATACAAACACACACATATATATATATATATATATATATATATACACACATATATAAATATATATATATATATATATAAATATATATATATATATATATATATATATGTATATATATATATATATATACACACATATATAAATATATATATATATAAATATATATATATATATATATATATATATATATATACACATATATAAATATATATATATATATATATATATATATATATACATATACATATACATATACTAATAAAAGAATCAACACAGCAACCATGGCCAGGGTAACACAAAACACGATACAACTATAAGATCAGAAATTCACTTTAATTGGATGAGCGCTTTCGGATCACAGATCCTTCTTCAGATCCACATACATAAAAATTCAAACAGCCATATTAGTTAGATATTCCATACTACACAGCACTTTAGTGGGAGGCTTCTTGTTGTTTGCTTTTATATACATACATATATATATATATATATATATATATATATATATATATATATATAGTTAGATATACATTAGCTATAGATGCATACATAGATATATACATAAATACACATACATGCACATACAAACATACACACATACATATATAGACCCTTAACTCATTACATCCGAGTGACGCCTCCAGGTGCATCTCCAATTAACTCCTGCTGATGCCTCTAGGGTCAAATATTGCTTGTTTATATTGGTATGTACAAGGTTTTAAAATATTTCTTCTTAAAGCTTACACAATGGTAAACTCAACCGCATTAATATTGGACTTCTGTGTAGTGCAGGTAAAGACATATTAACTGTTGTTTGTTGATATTCATTTATATAGATATCATTTTCACATTTTTTCTAAATATCTCAACAACCAAGTAACACAGACAGAACTTCCTAACCTCATATGAAAGCTGTCAACTAGATGAATAAAATGCTGCTGACAGTATGTGTGTAACAGCAAGCTCCTGCCTGGTGCCCTGCAGAGTTCTACAGCAGCAGAGAGACAAAAGAGAGACTTTGGAGTGATTAAGTATAATTTTTCTGCATTTTCTTGCTGCCTTTAGCTAATTCCGCTTAAAACACCGATTTTCTAGAGTTTCTGTGATTTAAAAAGCTTGTTTCAGCTACGTATTGTACTTATTTTACTGCCTGCACTTTAACAAAGTCATTTCTGTGTTTAAATTATCTGTTTAACTGTAGTAGGCTACACACTCAAGTGTTTTTTGATTGTATCTGCTTTATTTTCTGAAAAAAAAAACAAAAAAAAAAGCTTGTTTTCCCGCCTTTCCAAGCTAGTTTAGTCCAGTTTTCAGGTTAGTGCTGAATTCAGGGCTGCGTTACATGTTTCTGTGTTTGTCCATACCTTACTTGGATATAAGGAAGTTTCTCTGTTCACTGTGAGAGAGGGAGCTTTGAGCAGCCTATCTGTCCCTGGAGGAGTGGCTTCAACCCAGAAATTAGTAGTTTATTGCCCATTTTGAGCTAATTTCTATCTCTTTCATTTCCCTGCTATAAAACCCGCATTTGCAAGGTTTTTGTGCTAGAATACAACTCAGTAAGCTCCTGCCTGGTGCCCTGCAGAGTTCTACAGCAGCAGAGAGACAAAAGAGAGACTTTGGAGTGATTACATATAATTTTTTCTGCATTTTCTTGCTGCCTTTAGCTAATTCCATCTAAAACGCCAATTTTCTAGAGTTTCTGTGATTTTAAAAGGTTGTTTCAACTACATATTGTATTTATTTTACTGCCTGTACTTTAACAACGTTGTTTTGTGTTTAATTTACCTGTTTAACTGTTGTAGGCTATACAGTCAAATGTAATAGCTATTTCTGTGCATTTAAAGTGTTTGATTGTATCTGTTTTATTTTCTGAAAAAAATATATATACTTGTTTTCCCACCTTTCTAAGCTAGTTTAGTCCAGTTTTCATGTTAGTGCTGAATTCAGGGCTGTGTTACAAGTTTCTGTGTTTGCCCATACCTTACTTGGATAGAAGGATGTTTCTCTGTTCACTGTGAGAGAGGGAGCTTTGAGCAGCCTATCTGTCCCTGGAGGAGTGGTTTCAGCCCAGAAATTAGTAGTTTATTGGCCATTTTGGGCTAATTTATATCTCTTTCATTTCCCTGCTATAAATCCTGCATTTGCAAGATTTTTGTGCTAGTATACAGCTCAGCAGGCTCCTGCCTGGTGCCCTGTAGAGTTCTACAGCAGCAGAGAGACAAAAGAGAGACTTTGGAGTGATTAAGTATCATTTTTCTGCATTTTCTTGCTGCCTTTAGCTAATTCCGCCTAAAACTCCACTTTTCTAGAGTTTCTGTGATTTAAAAAGCTTGTTTCAGCTACATATTGTACTTATTTTACTGCCTGCACTTTAACAAAGTCAGTTTTGTGTTTAAATTACCTGTTTAACCGTAGTAGGCTACACACTCAAGTGTGATTGCCATTTCTGTGCATTTAAAGTGTTTTTTTGATTGTATCCGCTTTATTTTCTGAAAAAAAAAAAAAAATATATATATATATATATATATATATATATACTTGTTTTCCCACCTTTCTAAGCTAGTTTAGTCCAGTTTACAGGTTAGTGCTGAATCCAGGGCTGTGTTACGAGTTTGTGTGTTTGCCCATACCTTACTTGGATGGAAGGAACTTTCTCTGTTCACTGTGAGAGAGAGAGAGAGCTTTGAGCAGCCTATCTGTCCCTGGAGGAGTGGTTTCAGCCCAGAAATTAGTAGTTTATTAGCCATTTTGGGCTAATTTCTATCTCTTTCATTTCCCTGCTATAAAACCCGCATTTGCAAGGTTTTGCATGCCAGGCAGCACTGGTTAGCTGGGGCATAACTATTCCTGGCTCCACAAAGTCTACTCTTCAATTTTTCCCTTGGAACTAGACAAACTTTCAACTTAAGCATTCAAATCATTCACTTTTTATCCTGGCACTTGCTCAAAACTCATAGCAAGTACTAATAAACCTTAGCAATAGACCCCCCTATACTGTAGAGAAGGACAAGGCTTTCTATTCGACCTTACCAGCCAGTCAGTAAAACAGTTCACTGTGCCTATCCAGGCATGTCCAAAGGGCAGTTTCAGGTGTACTCTCTAGTCCAACTGGCGAATCTGGGCATTTTGAGGCAATGTTACAATTGCCTCATGTACACAGACAACCCCCTTCTCCTTCCACCAAACACTAATACATGTGAGAGATACGATTATACAGCCAAACTGGAGGCTAAGCTCGCTCTCAACCCAAGACTGGACCAGGCAGTCAAGAGGCAAAGGGAATTACTTGCATCACACCAGCAGTCTCACATAGACCTATGAAACCAGAACTGGCAAAAAACACACATAAATACACAAAAACATACTCGGAGGCTCTAAATAAAAATCTGCAAAAGCAACAGAGACCTCCAAAGCAGACAACCAAGCAACCTCCACCCCCCCCAACACAAACCATGAAACACATACTTCACAAAACCAGTGTGCCACACAATCATAGCCCTTAAGGCAAAATAAAATACCCAACACACTAGTAATAGGTGATTCTATAGTCAGGTACACTGACGTCCCACTCACTAGGCTGAACAAGGAGAAGGTTACTGTTAGTTGCCTGTCGGGTTCCAGGATCTGCCACATAACACAAGCACTCAGGTCACTCCAGAACAAGTACAAATATGACTCTGTCATTGTCCATGTTGGTGTGAATGACCTGAGTCGTACCTCCCTGGACTACATGAAAAGAGACATGGAGGAGCTCTCTCATCATGTAGCCCAGGCCGGTATGACCCTGACCCTGACTAGCATCCTGCCCTCACCAAGAATGATACCACGGTATAGAGAAAAAAATTATCAATTTCAACAACTGGCTAAGATTCTGGTGTCATTCAAAGGGGATCCAGTGTCTGTCAGCCTGGGATGACATTATTGACAAGCCACGCTGCTTCGCTAGAAATGGCTTGCACCTGTCACCCTTAGGCTTTCGAATACTGGCCAAGGCTCTTGCCACCCCCATAGTGCCTTTTTTAGACAAGGCTCAAAAGACAAACCCACCATCATAAATAGCACAAATAACAAAAAAACTGAGGGTAATGTTGCTCAATGCCAGAAGTCTAAACCTCAAAATGCATGCACTCGAGGCACTATTCAGTATGGAGAAAATCGATATATGTGCAGTAACAGAAACCTGGTTTAAGGCTCCAGAGAGCACCCCAGCACTATGAGGCTACAACTCATACCATACATTTCGGCCACAAAACCCAGACCAAAATACAAAAGGTGGGGGGATATCCATATTCATCAAGGATACCCACACCTCCAGGTTAGTGGCACATCATGATGCTTTAGAGATCATCCATGTGCAACTAACAACAGGAAAAACTGCTATTCAAATTATAGCTTGCTACAGATCATCCACCATGTCCCAGGACCCCCACTCCGCATTCCTAGAAACACTGGGAAACATAAAGGTCCTACCAAACACTTTGATATTGGGTGATTTCAGTTACCCAAACATTAACTGGGAGAACTACTCAAGTACGAACTCCCTTGCCCAACATTTCCTAGAATTTATAAACTCAAATGTCCTGGATCAACTGGTCAACACTGTCACCAGTGGTGACAACATATTGGACCTGGTCATCACCAACATGGGTGACCGATGTTCCACACCAGAGGTCAGCCCCTCACTGGTTAGATCTGACCATAAACTAATTGCTCTGGATATCCACATTCCACCATCACCCCCGGTCAAAGAAACCACCGTGAAAAACTTTTCAAAAGCAAACTTCATGTTACTTAAGACCAAGGTGGGAAGTTTCAAAGCCCTCATGCTAAAGGATAACACTGTCCAAGCTGCAAAATCCTTTACTAATGCACTCTACGGGCACCTACAAGAATGTATGGATCATGCTATCCCAAACAAAACCAAGACTCACTCCTCCAAGAAAAGGAAACCAGTCTGGTGGACCCCTGCCATAAACAAGCTATACAATAGAAGGAGGAAACTAGTACAGAAAAGAGTAAAATCCCAAGAAGGGAAGACATCCCTGATCAGTATCAGCAAGGAACTATGTTCCCTCTTAAAATCATCCAAGGCTAGCTTCGAAAGAAAAATTGCCATGGGCTCCAACGATAACTACAAGGCATTCTTTAGCTATGTCAAAAATCTAAGTGGCAATTCTCAGATCTGCTCGGAGTTAGTGCAAAATGGCACAAAATACACTGAACCAACCGATATAGCCAACATCCTGGCAGACAGGTTCAGTCCAAACTTCACCCCCCTCTCACCCCCAAAGGGCCCATAACTGTACCAGAAGAATGTAGTGCCCTTGAATTCACAGACACTCAGGTTAAAACAGCCCTCTCCAAAGCCAAAAACACAGCATCAATGGGACCAGACAGTGTCCCAGGCTACATCCTACACGAGCTCAAAGATGAACTAACCTCTCACCTTAACATACTGTTTAAACTCAGCCTCTCCACAGGCTACATGCCCACAGAGTGGCACACAGCAACGGTTATTCCGCTCCACAAAGGTGGAGCCACAATGGACCCTAGGAACTATCACCCTTTAAGTCTGACTAGCTTTGTCTGCAAAGCTATGGAGTGCATCATCATGGATCTCATTAACAGAGACACTGGAAAGCTCCAAACACTGGACCCTACCCAGTTTGGCTTTGTTAAGGGCAGATCATGCCTCTTAAACCTGGTGGACTTCTTTGAGACAGTTACCAAGGCTATAGACGAGGGAAAGGTGGTCCACACAGCCTACCTAGACCTCGCAAAGACCTTCAACACCATTCCCCACTCAGGTATTATAGACAAGCTCACCAGCCTGAAAATAACCCCCTACGTCACAAGATGGGTTGCCAACTGGCTCACAGACAGAACCCACATGGTAAGAGTTGTGGGAGCTAGGTCTGACTCTAAACTGGTTACAAGTGGCGTTCCCCAGGGCTCAGTCCTAGGACCCCTCCTGTTCGGCATATACTTCTCAGAGGTACAGGCAAGCACAGAAGGACTATGGCTGACCAAGTTCACAGATTACTGCAAACTCGGGGCTATAATTGGCTCTCTGGCTGACACAGACATCCTCCAAAAGGGTCTCACTGAGACAGATACCTGGTGTCAAAACCATGGCCTCAAGCTAAATGCCAAAAAGTGCATAGTCATCCCCTTTGGAAAAAACAAAGTGCCCACAAACTACCACATAGGTGATAGCCCCCTAAATACAAAAGACATAATAAGAGATCTGGGGACCAAGTAGATAGTAACCTCTCCTTTGATAATCACTTTGCCAAAGTGGTTAGAAAATCCTTCTATATGGCCCACCTAATGACAAAAGGGTTTGCATCCAGATCGAAAGAGGTCATTGGGCCCCTCTACACATCACTCATCAGACCCATCATAGAGTACAATGCCCCATTTGGGATGTACCTTACAAGACACCTGCAACAACTGGAAAGACCACAGAAGTTCCGCACCAAGAGGATCACTGGCCTCAAGCAGATGCCCTATGCAGCTCGACTGAAGAAACTCCAGCTGTACTCAGTTGCATACCGCCTACTCACAGGTGATCTCTGCCTGACATACAAGGATATGTCCAACCCAGAATTGATGGACATGCTCCACCTAAAGAAAACCATATCCCCTCGAGCCACATGCTCCAGGGATCTAAACCTCACCACAACAATAAATAGGACATGCAGGAGGGATAGATTCCTGTCCTAGAGACTTCCAATGCTCTGGAACAAGATTCCAATCTACATTAGGAAGAGCTCCTCACTAACCCTCTTCAAGAGAAACCTTGAAGAGTAGATGAGAAACAGAAAGTTTACCCTGGGGATCACTTCAATGGCTCTGCTGGACAGAGGCACAGGGAACTAATCTAAGGGGGTGGTGAAAGCCAACACATTCCAGATAGGCTTATAAATGCCTTTGGGCAGATAGCCTAGTACCTACCTATGAACCTATGAACTTGAGTGGCTGCTAAGATATTGTAAGTTGTTTACGAAATATTACAAATGTAGTAATTACTGTGTTTTACTGTGACTTATAAAATTTGGTTTAAGACTTAGAAACTAAAGAATACCAACACTATAAAAATAATTTGTGCTGTAGAGTTTGCCATTTATACTTCTTTCGTAACCACTATGGTTCCAGAGATATGGACATTTCTTTGAAATGTGAGGACATAACTTGATTCTCTCAAAAGGCTTAGGCTCCACCCACTGGAAGTTACAATGCAAACTTCCTGAGTTCCATTGGCGTGAATGAGTTAATCCCTGCTGTTTGCATAGCCTTTAGGGAGTATTATTCAATCAGTGGAAGGCTTACCCCATCTTTATTATATGACTCATCCCCAACAGTCACAAAAAGAAGCCTGCCGTTTACTGCTATTGTTGTATAATCTCTATAGCTGGCTGCAGTACCATAAATAACAAACAATATATGTTATTAGTTATGAATAGTGCCAACCTTTTTCAGTCACAAAAAGGTGAGATTCACTCTTTTGATCATTCCTGACAGGAATAAACCTAATCTGTCTGTTACAAAATTTAGCAACAATTGGCAAGCCATGACCTGCTACTATATGACGGCAGAGCGACAAGTCACTTCAGAGTTCATATTCTCACTTATTGTAAAGGGGATGCTGCAAGGTAATTGTTTTTCTAATGCATATTATGTAGTAGTAAAATTATTATTTCACAAGTGTCATGAACATGACTTTTTTTATTTTATTTTAAAATCAGATTCCTACTGACTTTAAAATAAAGAAAATATACATAAAATCTGTATTATCTAGAAATCCAAAGCTCTGGCCTTTTCCCATGGCACGGAGGTAAGTTAAGGTGTTAAACAAATACTCCTTTTCTATGATGGGTCATGAATCCTGGAATTCACTTTTACAGAAAGACAAATATGCAGGCAGACATAGATTTCCTGAGTCAGCTGAGTCATCTGATTTTTAGCACCCAGCCTGAATTGATTATATTATTTTGACTTAACTTTTTTTTAATATCTGTTGTAGTGAAATTCATTCTGAACAGAAGGATACATTTGTCTTTAAATATCTTTTATAGCTAATAGAGACTGGAGTATGCCTTCTGGAGATGTTTTCTATAAACGTGTGTATTAAAGCATTGTATTGTACGTAATTAATTTTTTAACTGCAACAAAAGGGTTCAAGAGGTCCAAAAGTTCAAATTGAGTCTGTTATAAAATTTATGTTCCTCCTGACAAATGTATCATTTACTCAGCTGTGTCCTGAATGCTCAGCAATAAACTAGTGCCATGGTTCTATTTTATTTTATTTATATTTGTTTAAATTTTTAGTTGTATTGTATATCAAACAAACTCTTCTACTGCGTGTCATGGAAAGTGTCCCAAAATTTAAACATTGTCAATGTTATGATTCTGCAGTTACTTTTCAAGTTATTATTTCTGAAAAGTATTATACAAATATTTGTTTAGAAATGCAAATTTAAATGGATAAAAACCATACTCCACAACTGCTTTCATTAATGAGTATATAAGCTCAGAAAAAGGGTACACATATGAGCTTGTCACCACTAATGGACATATAGAAAATTGAAAAGGTAAGCCCACCCTAAAATTGTAGCAGAAATTAAAAAAAAACACTCTCCCTCGGATTTACTCATCTTCCGTGCAGGGCTAGCTTAGTCCTGCACGGAAGCGAGAGCTTAGGAGCAGGACGCCAGCACACCATGCATATTAACGAGGCAAGCTGCCTAAGCTCCAAACCTTACATGGAGCATGTAAGAGTGCAGGGAGTGTGTCTGAGAGTAGAGCTCCCAGAATATACATGCCCCCGCAATGCAGAACAGCAGAAAGGGGTAAGAAATGAGTGAGTCTGCTCATAGGTGTCCGCATATCCCCACCAACAGTCCCCCTTGTGTACAACAGCAACAGTATATATAAATAAAATGAAGAAACCCTTTTATTTATTTTTTTTAAAAATCAGATTAAAGCTAAGCGTAGGTGTGCGGGTGTGCCCATCGCTTAGCTATGGTTAATGCAGCAAATGGCTGAAGAGGATAACAAGGAAGATATATGCAAATGAAGCAACATAGCAATAGTGTAGTGGGCAGAGCATTCGCCTTAGAAGCAGGCATTCCCAGTTTGAGTCCCACGTTATGAGTAATATTTATGTTCCATAACCCACTAAATAACATATTTTTATGAATTGGAGTACTGCAGTAAATGCACATGTGAGGTGTCAGTGTCATAATGAATAAGGCACTAGTAAGCAGGTTTAAGCACAAATAAGCAGTAGTAAGCATATTTAAACACTAAATAAGTGGGCATAAGCCCATTTGCGCGGCGGTAAGCAATGCCCACACTGGTTAAGCAATTCTAAAGCTAACACTATGTAAGCAGATGTAACAGCAGGTTAGCAGTGCTTACCATTACAGCTGCTCAAAAGTGCCTTAATCACTCTCTATCCAATGGCTCTTGTCCTGCCCATCAACAAAATAAACATCCATGCAGGTCTCGAACCCAGGACCCTATACACCATAGTCACAGTAGTTAACCACCAAGTCATCACAGAAGTACAGAAGAATAACGTAGCAGCAAACAAGTCCTCACCATAGTATAACCAAACAGAACCTGTGAAAGGAATCAGTATACAGTCATATGTTCCATAACCCACTACATAACATAAATATGTGAAATGGAATACAGCAGTAAGCCCAGAAGTGAGGTGTAATTGTAATAGAATGTTGAAGTCCCCAATAAAACACAAGGACCCCATAGAGTGTACGTACACATTAATCATGGATACCAGGCATACATATAAGGTGTAATGAATAATAACTCAATGCCAAAAAGGCATTATAATGCAAAGTCTAATGTAAGCAATGCTAAGCATTGCAAAGGCCAGCTTAGGACGTGTGAGCAATGTGTAGACCAGCTAACTCATTGTGCCCAGTGGTATACCCCTTTAAACAATGCCAACCCTAGGTAAGCAGGTTTGCCCATAGCTTAGCCTTTTCAAAACTGGCCATTCACGGAAAAGTGCAGGAAATCAGCCCTACTTAAACCCAAGAGGTGGGAATACATCTCATAACTGGTTGTAGCTTCCCCTTGCAGGCACTATGGCAGTAAAGGGAGAAGGTATGGGCTTCCGGGTGCAGCGCTGGTGCATCCAGGAGTCCAAAGTCATGGCAGGACTCCTAGTTAAAGACCATGCTCAGAGACTGCTGCAGGGCCAGTACCAGGGCTCCCAATATAAGGTGGAGGCCTGGGAACATCTTGCCCGAGACCTCACCAGTGCCACTGGCATTCCTCAAACAGGTGAGCAGGTCAGGCACCACTATGCCGACCTGAAACAGCATACGGGGGACCTCTTGGAGGAGTGGCTTCAAGAGGCTAGAGCATTAGGGGATGTTCCAGCCATGTGTAAGTATCACCCCAGTATGTGTGCAATAATTGCCAGCTCAGGTATATCATGGATATGTATGGCTAAATATTCCTCTTATGTCCCCCACAGCTGCAATGGAGCGGGCCACGAACCAGGAGGCCTACATCAGTCGCCTGGTGAGGTTGCGACGCAGGGCAGATCAGTAATACTCATGCATCTACTGTCATAGGAAATAACAATAAAAGTAGTAGTAAATTAATTGCTTGTTTAAAACCTGTATTCTTCAAGGCAAGTACTGCATACAGTAGAGAATATAGTAGGAAAAGTCTCATATTGTTTCTAAGTCAAAAAAAGTGTAATAGCCTGACAAAACAGGTTTAACTGCTGGACTGCATGTGTATATCCTGGAATCATACAGTAATGTAGATATGTAATCATGTAATAGTACTGTAGTATTAAGCACTGTTACCCACACCATTCACCATAAATTGAATGTGTAGGAATGGCTGTATATAGCAGGTGTAATCCCCAGAGGACATTTAGTACAACTGAGAGACACATAGACAGTAAACGGAAAATGCAGACAACAAAAAATGAATAGCACATGCAACTGAGATGTGACCTATTTTTTTTAGCACACACAGCCACAGTTCGAATCCTGCCAGTGGTAGTAGTCTGCATACAGAATCATACCCCACAACTGTACAGATATGTCCAGAATGTCAATTAAAGTGGCCCATATCTGTTACCTATCAACCTTTCCCCCTGGGAAATCAGTGAAATGATCCCAGACGTATAGGCAGCAAACAGGAAATACAACTGATTGACACACAGCTATGAGAACAAAGCTGGCACACAAGCAATTCCCCAATACCTTATGTGACTAACAAGCCACATATGTCCCATTTACACCCCAACTTGTTAAGCTGTGGTCAGAGTGTGTGCAGTAACAGAGTGAGATGTATGTTCATAATAGTAATGTGGGATCTGGTACTGTGTGTGGGAACATTCAGGTAGCTAATAAACATTCCTCCCACAGGTCTGTCAGATACCAACACTGTGCCCAGAAATACAAGAATGATATGCAGTTGCTCTGAATAATTAGGTATTACACATCACTGTCACCCACACTATTCTACAACATATAATGGCCTAGGAAATCTGTATATGAGTGTTATAATACAAGGTCAGAATGCAAAAGCACAGGGGATTAATAAGACAGAAAGCAGATTCGTGATATACAGCAATATCTATATAGCAGACACAACTGTGATTGACAGTGTTTAGGTTGTAGCAGACACAGCCATGGTCTTGATCCCGGGAGTGGAATTAGACTGCATACAGATTCATACCCCACAACTGTACAGATGAGGCCAGAATGTCCAATATATGTGCCCATATCTGCTGCCTGTCCCCCTGTCCCCCTGGTAAGTCTGTGGGATGATCCCAGATGTTTAGCCAGCAAACAGGGAATACAAGGGATTGTCAAACATCATGAGAACACACCTGTTACTGTAGCAACCCCCCAAACTGTTAGGAGAGTAATATTTCAACTATGTCCTATCTACACTTTCATGTTGTCAAGCTATGACCAGAGTGTATACAGTAACAGACTGAGATGTATGTGCATAATACTAATGTGTAATCTGGACCTTTGTGTGGCAACAGTCAGGTAGTGCTAACAAACATTGCTCCCACAGGTACGTTGGATACGAACACTGTGCTGAGAAGTACAGACCATTATAACCTGTACTGGTACTGTTCACTCTGGTATTATACGTAATAGTAAGTGTTGCAGTTTCTCTGAATAACAAAGTATCACTGGTCACTGTCACCCACACTGTGCTACATAATATAACTGTGTAGGAAAGCATGTATATGTGTGTGTGTCAGGTCACTAAAGGTGGAAGAGGGCAATATTCTAGATATGTCCCAGCACACCAGCATGTGGTCAACACATGGCCAGAGTCTTTGCAGAAAGAGTTGGATAGCTATGTGCAAAACAACAACCTGGAATCCGGGAGTATGTGTACAAACAGTTAGTGTTAATTAACATTCCCTCCACATGTATACCAGGTAAGAGGTGTATACTGCAGGTAAATCCAGTTCATGTGTAATGGCGATAGGGCAGTGTAGTAAGATTTGTAAGGTACAGATAACAGCACTGACTAGGAAAATAATGTGGACTACAGGAATATATTAGTTGTTAATTGACATATTTCTCTCCCCCCCACCATATCTCCAACAATAATCAACATACCCACCCCAACTGGTATGTAATGACTCTGATAATGTGCAATTGTTCGATAAATATTTTCATGGTTCCTATGCATGTGCTATATTGAATTATTCCAACATTGGTGGCATGGTGCCATCAATGTACTTGCATGCTGTTCTTATTACCACTGTGGTCCTATATATGCATGTGTTCTGTTTGCTATGCAACTGTTCTGTATCTGGTGTCTAGGTTAATGTCAATATCTATACATGCTATTATACTTACCCTGGAATGTGTTGACTATTACTAACCCACAAATGATGATGAAATCTAAACACTATAGCACGCTTCAGAAGGCTAGTCCAAGCAGACCCACCTGTCCCACCTCAGTTGGCCATGGCACCGGGCATCAGCATGTTTGGGGCCCAACCCGGGACCTCCCTGTCCGTTGGTCCTGTACCACTTCCAGGTGGAACCGCCTCAGGGATGGGGCTCGCCCCCCTGGGAGTGGGAGCAGAAGGCACCTGTCACCTATCGCCAGGTCGGGGTCATGGTGCGTAGAGCAATCAACAAGCAGTTTTCTGATGTTCTACACCAGCTCAAGGGTTATATGTCGTGATTAGAGAGTCAGCCAGGCTCTGCGACTCAGCCCCCAGCACAGCCACTTTCTGGGCTGTGAAGGTGCAGTGGTGACTGCCCATGGGTGGGACCTCAGTCCCACTGTTACCACTAGGGGGCTTGTGAGCTTCTGATATCCCAGCAACCCTCCCCATCAAGGTGTTTACCCCCCACATGTGTCATATACCACCCCTGTATGCATCATGTTTGTCTTGTCTGTTAACCTACCCAACCTACCTCCCCAAATATATACTACCCCTCCCCAACATCCCACTCTCACCTGAAAATAAAAAAGGGCAATCAGTTCCCACAAAAAAATCTCATTCCATACATAGCTGTCCATTTCGCACATGTGTCCACTGGACGCAGGTAATCTGGTCTAATTCGCATCACAACTTATTATTGTTGTCCTCACACCTCTCCCAGGGGTTTGAGTGTCCAAATCTACCTCCAAATTCAGTGTATGCACAGCTGTTGCTGTAGAAGAAATGGGCAGCTATGGACCTTCCCTACATCCTTCCTGCACATCCCTGGCTATTTTTCATGCTGTCTTTCCCTCTTTGTGCCCCTTTTTTCACCACTTTCCTATCAACCCCTTTTTCTTTTCTTTTAAAGAAATTAGCACGGGGGTAAGTGGGAGTAAGCACATTTAAGTAGCAGTAAGCGTGTTTAAGCCTGTTTGTGCAGGGGTAAGCAATGCCTACACAGGTTAAGCAATTTAAAAGCAAACTGAGTATAAGAAACTGTAACCGGAAGTTAGCAGTGCTTATCTCCACGCAAACCCGCTTACATCTGCTTTAAAGTGCCTTAATCATTCTGTATCCAACAGCCCATGTTCTGCCAAGCAACAAAATAAACAGCCTCTGCAAGGCTCAAACCCAGGACCCTGCACACCATAGACAAAGTGATTCACCACTAAGCCATGCCAGATATACATAACACTGATGTTTTCAAAAACATACCATCCAGCCCAGTCATGCAACAATACAGAGAATGTATTCCAACATTTAGATGTATGTGTGTGTAACTATATTAATATCTAAACAGATACAACATACCTATATATGTAGAGAGATATATATGTATATATTTAAAAATATATACATATATATAAATATATATAAACATATATACATGCAAATGCCTACATCGACACATATATATGTCTACACCTATATGTCTACATATACACAGCAGGTTACATATATGTACGCAGATATATATCTATGTAGGTATATACGGACATAGTTATATATATATGTAAGTATATATATATATATATATATATATATATATATATATATATATATATATAGGTATATATGGCCATACATCTGTAGATAACAATGGTAGATTAACTAAAACATATATATGTCCACATGCACCATTAATGGGGTTGAGAGGCCCCAAACAATATACTTCTTGTATGAATAGGTATACCCCCGCACAGTCAAACACGTCCACCCTGCAATACACTACCAAGTGTTGCAGATCCCATAACCAGGACCAGACACGACATGGGCACAAGATGTTAACAGTACTACATCCCACCTGTATGATGTCAGGCTGGTATTGGTAACATATCATGCAGTACAGTCTGGCTCCCATAGGAAATGTAAAATGTGGAAGCTATCAACATCCCCAGGAGACATATACACAGACACATATATGCAGATACAGATATACATATATATATATATATATATATATATATATATATATATATATATATATATATATATATATATATATATATATATATATATATATATACATACATACACATGTGACTACACATACACATGCAGAGATATGTACAGTAAGATACATATGTAGAAGGTGCACACAATATGGAATAGCCACTATGCCTACAGTTAACACCTTAACAACTGGACACTGTATGGGCCACCCATACAAATGACAATCGTTGCCTGAAACATATACCCACAGAGAGGTCATAGGATAAAACACCACACACAGGTTTGCAGAAATGGATTACCTTTATTTGTGTACTATTACAGTTTTATATGCCATGTCATATGGCTGTTCAGACACTGACATCCATATAAACAGAGTAATGCAACTGTGAAACAGTTATACTAATACAGTAGTCTGGAAAGGTTCACAACTGTTGCTGTCCAGGCCAAGCCCTTCAAATTGTACAATAGTAAAGACAAACTGGGCCACAGGATACCAAACAATCAACAGTAAGTAATGTAGGTGTATAGTTCAGCAGCCTCTATCTACACGCTGTACAAAATCAATAGGTGGTAAAGACTTCAGGTGACCAAATGGGATGTAACTGTTACATAACAAACACCATCACAAGCACACTGACAAACAGAACAGTCTGTATGGCAGGAGGCAGTAGGCCTGCATTAACCCAGTTTATGTAATTAATGTAAATATTGGTGAAGTGTATGGTACTGTACATCCAGATACCTTAAGGCAGCTCACCCCTGATACCCCCACATGTTGTAATAGCCTAGGTTATTTATGGTACACCCCCTTAGACTCAATAATACAGGACTATATACCACTGTTACATACACTGGCCTCTGGAATGCATGAGGGCACACATGTATTGTGTAGGTGAAGCCCACACATATATTGCCCCAGCCCCACCGTATGTGTGGGGTATACAACAGCAGTGGACTGATGGCAGCAATAGCAGTGTGATATACTCACAGCCCACTACAGAACAACCCCTGACAGCATGTCATATGTGCAAAGCTTGGTATGTAGGTGGAGGACAGAGGCTGGAACATAGGCCCATTTGTGGAAAACTGTTGCCATACACTAAGCAAGTCACTGGTGTTACAGGATAGTCTGCAACATACCCTTAGTCAGGGAATTGAAGTTAGAAACATAAATGGATGTAGCCATGTACTGATAGCACTCAACACACACACTGCCAGTGAAATATCTGACACAGGACCTGTATGGTGGACAGACAAAACATGATAGGCACACCTCTGGCCACCAAGAGGATAGGCCCACAGTTGAGAGCTATGCAGACAGACTAAATTCCAAGGTAAACTAGTATGTACACACACACCCTGTAACACCAGTACTATACAAAGCATAACACAACTCTACTCACACTCTGTCTGTAGTTCTGGAACCTCCTACAAATATGTAGCTGGCCTGAGTGTGTTGGTTGTCCTGTAAGAGGTATTGCTACCTGCTGTCTGTAACACTGATGCCCACACACAGGAAGGATGTCCATCACACAGGAAAGGTAAAGGAACCATGACCACATGATGTAGGGATTTATAGTAGGTTGTTGCCATGACTGTGGTAACTGGAAGTACTACACAGCAAGATGCATGCACTTAGCAAGTGGAGGACACTGATTGGTGCAGAGGCCATCACCTGATCATGTGAATCACCTACTATAGCCAGGCTACAATCTATTCAAAGCAGCTCAACCCATTTACTGGAGAGAGTGAGAGAGAAAGAGAAAAAAAAAAAAAAAGACAAACCTCTTCAAACTAAAAATTGAAGTCACATGCATTTAGCCAGCTGTCATTCAACAAGACATCATTCCCACAACAGGTATGTGAAGTATATATACATGTAATAGAATGTAGTACCTGGTCCATCATAATGGGATAGATGATGTGGAATGATTTATATGTGCCATCACGTGTTGTTGCGATGATGTTCAACTGAACAACTGCTATGGACAATAGTGTCTGTCCCTGTGGGTAGAGGGCCATAGCCATTAACTGTGCAGGTCAGCATTGACAGACAACATATAAGCTGTCATAGTGTGTGTTGTGTAATGGGAAGTATGTATATTACGTGGCCAATAGCTGGTGGTGGAAGTAATGCCATTATAATGGACATGTGGGAGCCACGGCCCACCACTGGCAGGACACTCAGGTGAATCTGTAATGTAGAATCAACGAAAACAAAAATCTCCAAACCGGTGAAATATAACAAAACAATTCCGCTTAGGCAAAAAACCACTCGCCGCTCTTTATTCAGACTTTAAACATTAAAAATATATCAAACGTTTTTCGTTTAAAACAATGTTTAAACTTCTTCAGAAATTGGCAAACATCAGTATAGTATTAAGCACTTGCTTATGTAGGAAGCAGTTAATAGCTGCCCGCCAAAATTCAAAGCAGTAGAGAATTTCTTAAAGTAAAACTTCTGCTTTAAAACATAAAATTATAAATTGTATATGAAACATGCTCAAAGGATAGAGACATGTTTATTTTAATATTAGGTTAAAATATACTATTTAATTAACATTTTCCTGGGTTTGTTAAATATTATTTGAACTTTTTATGTCAATCTATTGTCCACATTTATAACATTGACGATAAAAATAATAATGAAGATACATTTAAAACATCTTTACTGCATTTTTTTAATATATATTTTTTATTTTTTAATAGTTGATAAATAATAATAAAACATTCTAACGATCCATTTTTTATTTTTTATAGAAATAGTTATAAGACATTAGTAATATGCAGCGACTTGGGCAACCAGATCGTTAATTAATCAGCTTTCATAAATATTTCATACTGTTACTTAAAATTAGGAAATTTTTATGTATGTATAAACTCAAATACTAGCTCATATATAATAATGGTTGAATTAATTATTGACTAATATTGAATATGAACCATTCTTTCCTATATATAGTTGTACATTCATCTAACAGAAACACCCCAACATACGAACCAGCTGAATATAAATTTTTATTTTTGTTTTTAATTTTAATTTAGTTACATCTTTAACTGTCAAGATTTATCTTATATTTAATTAAAAAAATGTCTTATATTTAATTAAAAAATATTTTATCACAAAATTGTCCACTTTATGAAATTCTTTGTGTAAAAATATTATAAATATTGTTATTATAAGCAAATTCCCCCCTATTTTCTTATGTTTATTAAATATACTAGTGCTCTGTAATTATATAAAATTAACTATCTTTCTAAACTTTTCAATTTTAACAGGCTCATAATTGAGCATTTTTCATTCAGACCTGGATAGGTGAAGGCATTCAATTTGATTTGCCATAGCAATTCACATTTCTCTAATAGTAAATTAAATGGACCCCCTCTCATTTCTTGCTTGAGTTGATAGATGACTTTAAAGCAGAATTTATGATTATGGTATTCAATAACATTTCTTGCTAGAGCATTATCTTCCTTTTGTAGGTTGATGCTTCTCAAATGCTCATACACCCTGTACCTTAGCCTCCGCTCCGTTTTTCCAATATAAAAATGTAATGTAGAATTCCAGAATGCCATAGGTATATAATAGGGTTACCTGCATTCGGGTCCTACATATACACCCCTAATGTCAGGCCGCGTCCATATGTGGCATCTGTCTGTGTTGTAGCAAGGCAGAACAGTGCAGCTTTGCAGGAAGGTGTTGTGAGATTGTGGAACTGATGTCTGAATGTACCCCACATATAGGTATGCATATGTGTACATATGTCACATATATAATATATAAAGATATATATGTATATCAGCATGTATGTCCAGAAATATACATATACCCATGAGTAGACATATATATGTGCACATATATACATCACATATATCTACACATATATAGATATATACCTATATGCATATGTCTACATATATACAAACACACACACAAACATATATGTATGTAAGATTACTTTAATTTATATAAGATTAGAAATTTGTAGATAATTGTTACATATAATACAGGGAGATAATGCTCCCTGTCTCTAGCTGCAGTTAGTTGCCTGAAGTGTGAAAAAGTGTAGCCATCTGGATACACTGAAAGTTGTTAGACTGCTTTTGAAATTCTGTGTTAATGTAGCTTGGAGGTTTCTGCTTGCATTATAATCTGTGCTGGTCACATTTTTTAATCATTCTGCTCATCTTCCGAGTGGTTGGCTGCTGAGATTCACCTGCATAAATCAGTTGACAAAAGCTGATTTAAGTATACTTTTCTCTGCACTTATTTAAGATTAGAAATTTGTAGAAAATTGTTATATATAATATAATACAGGGAGATAATACTCCCTGTCTCTAGCTGCAGTTAGTCTCCTACCCCCCCCCCCCTGTTCTTGTTGCGGTATTAATGTTGGTGGCCTTGGAATTACCCACCCCTGCTGTAAATCTGTTTTTGGACACTCCTACTGGACCCATCTCATTTGCTCACTCAGCTGAGTACAGTGAGATCAGTCCCATCTCCTCTGCTGTGTACAGAGAGAGCACTTGGGAAGGACATCCCCAATAGCATTTTAATCTACTCTGTTCCCTCCCTCTCCACAAAAAAAAAATGAACTTATAGTTTCTTGAGCTGCTTTTACATAACTGCCTTCTAGTACCTTAATACCTTAATTTGCTGTTCTATGTGCTTTTAAGTGTTCAAGTGCTCTTATTTGATTTTTCATAAACTTGTTTTTGTCATTTTTAACTTATCTGCATTTATTTAAACTGTATTTACCTTAATATTGCTACACACTCAAGTGTGCTGCTAGCTTGTACTGCATGTAAAGTGTTTTTGCTACTGTCATCAGCTCATTCTTTCTAATATAGAGATAACTTTCTGAGAAAGCCAACCCACTTAACTAATATATATATATATATATATATATATATATATATATATGTGTGTGTGTGTGTGTGTGTGTGTGTGTGTGTGTGTGTGTGTGTGTGTGTGTGTGTGTGTGTGTGTGTGTGTGTGTGTGTGTGTGTATTCCAAGCTTGTTTTCTGCCTTTCCTGTAAGTAGACTAATCCAGATACAGATTTGCTGTATACAGGTCTGTTTGTAAGCTTCTGTGCCCCAAGCCTTTCTGTGTTGGAGGGAAGCCTTCAAGCTTATCAGTGGGAGTGGTAAGCACTAGGTAGCCTATCTACCACAAGAGTAGTTTCTGTCCCAGACGTTGTAGTTTATTGGCCATTTCGGCAGTTTTTCCATCTCTTTCAACTTTCTGGTTTAAAAGCCTGCATTTGCGTTTGCTTCCCACCTTCCCTGTAACTAGTTTAGTCCAGATAGAGATTTGCTATATCCAAGACTGTTTGTAAGCTTCTGTGCCCCCAAGCCTTTCTGTGTTGGAGGGAAGCCTTCTAGCTTATCAGTGGGAGTGGTAAGCACTGGGTAGCCTATCTACAACAAGATCCAGATACAGATTCTTAGTTTTAGCACTTGAATTTTCTTATCTGTGCTCAGCACTTGTTCAGAACTTGTAAGCACTAAATAAACTACAAATGACTACAGCACTCACCCGTCCTCATTACCTAGAGGAAAACAGTTTTTGTACTCACTTTCCTCACTTGTCTAGAGGAAAATATTTTTTTATTCAGGCATGTCCAAGGGTCAGCTCCCAGTGTTCTCTCCTGTCTAGTTGATCAATCTGGGCATCTTATGGCAATGTAGCAATTGCCTCATGTACACAGACAACGCTCTCCTCCTACCACCCAACACTGCAACCTGTGAGAGATGCACTTATCTAGCCAAACTGGAGGTAAAGCTCTCTCCAACCAAGACTGAACTTGATAGTCAAGAGGAGAAGGTAAACACTTGCACCACACCATACTCATCACATAGTCCCTCTAAACCTACACCACCAACATCCACACATAGAAACACAAAAGCATTCGCGGAGGCTCTCAACAATAATCTGCTCAAGCAACAGAGACCCCCAAAGCAGAAACACAAGAAACCTCCCGCCACCAACACAACCCAAATGACACATAGCCCACAGACTCAGTGTGCCACTCAACCACAGCCCATAAGGCAAAACAACGTACCCAACACACTAGTCATAGGTGACTCTATAGTCAGGCACACTGATGTCCCACTCACCAGGCTAAACAAGGAGAAGGTCACTGTCAGCTGCCTGTCGGATGCCAGGATCCACCACATAACCCACGCACTCAGGTCACTCCACAACAAGTACAAGTATGACTCTGTCATTGTTCATGTTGGTGCGAACAATCTGAGATGTACCTCCCTGGACTACATGAAAAGAGACATTGAAGAATTCTCCGATCTTGTAGCCCAGGCAGGTATGACCCTAGCCCTGAGTAACATCCTGCCATAGCCCAGAATTATACTGCAGTACAAGGACAAAATGATTGACTTCAACAATTGGCTAAGCTTTTGGTGTCATTCTAAGGGGATCCAGTATCTGTCTTCCTGGGATGGCATGGTCGACAGACCACAATGCTTTGCCAGAGATGGCCTGCACCTGTCACCCCTGGGATTCCAGATACTGGCAAAGGTTCTTGCCGCCCCTATAGTGCCTTTTTTAGGCAAGGTTCAAATGACAAATTCACCACCATAACAGGAACAGGTAAGCAAAAACTGAGGGTAATGCTACTCAATGCTAGAAGTCTAAATCTCAAAATGCACTCACTCGAGGCACTCCTTAAAATGGAGAACATTGATGTCTGTGCAGTGACTAAAACCTGGTTCAAGGCTCCAAAGAGCACCCCTGCATTACCAGTCTATAACTCATACCACACTTTTCAGCCATCTAGTGGAACACCAAAGGCGGAGGTGTGTCCATATTCATTAAGGATATCCACACCTCCAGGCTAGTTGCTCAGCATAATACAGCTGAGGTTATCCAAGTGCAACTAACTCTGGGCAAAACTGCAATCCAAATTGTAGCTTGCTACATATCTCCCACCATGCCCAGGATTCCCACTCCTCTTTTCTTGATATACTGGAAAATATTAGGGTTCAACCAAACACCCTAACTTTGAGCGATTTCAACTACCCCACCATTAACTGGGAAAACTACTCATATACCAACTCCTTCCCTCAGTGCTTTCTGGAATTCATAAATTCCAATGCCCTGGATCAATTTATCCACACCCCCACCAGGGGCAACAATATCCTAGACCTAGTCATTACCAACATGAGTGACCAGTGTTCCACACCTGAAGTCAGCTCCTCGTTGGTCAGATCCAACCATAAGCTAATCACCCTAGATATCCACATCCTGCCCCCACTCCCCATTAAGGAAACCACAGTAAAAAATCTCACCAAAGCCAACTTCATGCTTCTTTAGACAGAAATGATGAACTTCATGACACCCATGCAGATGGACAATACAGTTACGACTGCTGAATCCTACACAAATGCACTCTATAAGCACTTACATGAGTGCATGGATCATGCTATCCCAAACAGAACCAAGACGCTATCCTCCAAAAAAAAGGAAGCCAATCTGGTGGTCCCCTGCCATAAACAAACTCTACAACAGAAGGAAGAAATTGTTGCAAAAGACAGTAAAATCCCATGAGTGGAGGAGCTCCCTGGTCAGCCTCAGCAAGAAGCTGAGATCCCTTATAAGATCCACCAAAGCTAGCTATGAAAATAAGATTGCCACTGATTCTAAGGACAACCACAAAGCATTCTATAGCTATGTCAAGAATCTCAATGGCAACACCCAGATCTGCTCTGAGTTACAGAACAATGGCACAAAAATTACAGAACCAACTGATATTGCCAACATCCTGGCAGATAGGTTCAGTGCTGGGAACTATTGCCCTATTAGCCTGACAAGCCTGGTCTGCAAGGCCATGGAACGTATCATCATGGAATTCATAACAAAGACATCGGTAACTTCCAAACTCTGGACCCCACCCAGTTCAGGTTTGTGAAAGGCAGAACTTGCCTCCTGAACCTGGTCAACTTCTTTGAGGCAGTCACCAAAGCCGTAGATGAAGGTAAGGTGGTTCACACAGCCTATCTTGACCTTGCCAAGGCTTTCGACACCATCACCCATTCTGGAATTATAGCTAAACTCACTAAACTAGTATAAATCCCTATGTCACAAGATGGGTTGCCAACTGGCTCACTGACAGAACCCACACTTTAAAAGATGCAGACTCCAAATCTGACTTCAAACCAGTGACAAGTGGAGTACCACAGGGTTCAGTCCTGGGACCTCTCCTGTTTGGTGTCTACTTCTCTAAAGTACAGGCTAACACAGAATGCCTCCGGCTAATGAAGTTCGCAGATGACTGCAAACTATGAGCTATAGTCGAGTCCCCAAATGATGTAGACATCCTACAGAAGGGCCTCACTGAGACAGATTCCTGGTGTCAGAGCCATGGCCTCAAGCTCAATGCTAAAAAGTGCATTATCCCCTTTGGTAAAAATTCTGTACCCATGAAATACCACATAGGCGGCAGTCTTCTTAATACCGAATGTGTGATAAGAGACCTTGGGACCCAGGTGGACAGTAGTCTCTCCTTTGATAATCAGATCACCACAGTAGTCAGGAAATCCTTCTACATGGCACACCTCATCACAAAAGGGTTCTCATCCAGGAAAAAGAGGTCATTGTTCCCCTCTACTCGACACTCATTAGACCCATTATAGAGTACAATGCCCCTTTTGGAATGTACCTCACAAGACATCTGCAGCAGCTGGAAAGGCCACAGAAGTACCTCACAAAGATAATTACTGGCCTCAAACAGATGCCCTACACTGATCATCTCAAAAAACTCCAGCTTTACTCTGTAGCATATCGCCTACTCCGAGGTGATCTCTGCCTAACATATAAAACTATGTCAAACCCGGAGCTGTTGGACATGCTACACCTAAAGAAATCCCAATCCCTCCAAGCTACATGCTCTAGGGACCTAAACCTTGTCACCACAATAAACAGGACTTGCTGGAGGGATAGATTCCTGTCCCAGAGACTTCCCATACTCTGGAACAAGCTAACCATCTATGTCAAGCAAAGTTCCTCATTAACACTCTTCAAGAAAAATCTTGATGAGTGGATGGGAAATAGGAAATATACCCCGGGGATCACTTCTGTGGCTCTGCTCGACAGGGGCACAGGAAATTAACTTTCTTGGGTTGGCGTAAGCCAGGGAACTTTGTTGGCTAGGCTTACTTAGGCCCTTTGGCTGATAGCCTAGTACCTATCTATGAACCTATAAAGACATGTCTCCTATATTACTACCACAGTGATGCCTGCTATGTGCGGGGTACCAGCACACATAGCAATACACACAGATATCTACAGCTGGCAGTGTGTGCACCAAGGATGGGTATGTCACATGTTAGTCCCTTGTTGGCACCACATTGCCCCCGTCTGTGAAGTATGCAATGGGAATATGGGGAAGTATGGTAGGTACACATGTGGAGGTGGTCAGGATTGGTAGATATAGAGGACAGTCTACAGGGGTGGTATATGGCACGTGGTGGGTAAACACCATGGATCGTGCGTGTGGTCTGTGATGTGGACACCCCATGGGCCCCAGTATGAGCACAATGGGAACAAGCCTCCCACCCACTGCTACTCACAACAGCAGTCCACATCCTAAAGGTGCCTGGTCTGGAGGCTGAGCAGGAGGAGCATGTTGGCCCTGTGAATGTATACTGGGTGCCTCAGACTGATGTAGCACATCCCTCATGTGTCTGTGGAGCCCAGTATGGAACAGACCCTAGACCTGAGCTCAGGGGACAGGAACATGTCTGTGTGTGCCCTGAGGGAGGGACAACATCCCCTGGGTGGTTCCACCTGATGGCATTACTGGAACACTACATGAAGAGGCCCCAGGTTGGGACACATATGTGATGTGGCCAGGTATCATGGGTAGATGGGTTTGGAGAGGTGGATCTGCTGGCCAATAGAACATATACATGTTATTGTGTCACTGTTATAGAACATATGTTGGTAGTAATAGTCTACACAATCCCGGTACATGTCCAACAGCATGCATAGATATCCCCAATAACACAGACTGTCAGATGTGCAGCAATCTCAGAGCAGCCATACCAATGTAACCATAGTGGCCCTGACAATGGCATGCAGGTGAATAGTCTGTAACAGGCCAGCAATGATAGTGTCCACACAGGGGACATGGCTACAATCACATAGCAAAAGGTGTGGTGCAATACAATATCTGCCCAACCGGTAGTTAAGCTGTAGCCATACCTAATGAGTTGTGTGTACCATTTGTTAAGGCTAATATGGTGGGGGCAGGTGACAGAGATGTGTATTACGAACTGTGGTAACCTTGCCATATGAGTTGCTTAGACCTGTTTCCATCTTTATGTCTTTCAGCCAAGATGGCACATGCACAGTTGCCCACCTATTCTAATGCGGAGAATGAAGTGTTGATAGCACACATGATCCAGCACTATCCACTGCTGTTTGCCAGGCATGCACATGAGCAGCAGGAGCAGACCACCCTGTGGAATGACCTAGTCCACAGGGTCACTGATGTCGGACTGCACAACCGCAGTTATTAGCAGGTCCGGCATCATTGCACTGACCTGCTTCACAATGCCTGTCGGCATGCTGCTGCAGTCCGGGGAGATCACCTCGCCATGGGGGGGGCCCATGCCATCCATCCCCCTGACACGTGGGGAGGAGCTCATGGCCAGCCTCATGGCACCTGCCCATCCAGACAGCCAACAACCACTGGACTCCTTCATGGAGGTGGGTGTCACCCACACACTGGCAGAGGAGCGTGAAGGTAAGGACACAGGGCACATCAGTAGACCACTGTTGTGTAAACATCTGCATTGGTACAGGTAGATCATGCATATCTGACATGTCATAGATATATTGTGTTGCTGCATTGAAGTGATAAACAGATGTTCAGATGTGGTAGTATCATTGGAATGTACCGTTGATGTATGGTAATACTGCACCCACCCTGTAGCACTGCCACAGGTGTGGCCACTGACATTGCATCTCTCACCATCTTATGTAGGTCCCTCTGGGATAACAACAAGGCAGCAGCCTGTAGCTGGGGAGTATGTTTTATGCAGATGCTTGCTAACACACCAGGCTTGTAATGGTGATGGTATATTCCATGCACACATCTAACACACCTACCCTGAATGCATGCTGTACATGTGCATGTATTGTTGCTGTGAAATGCACGGTCTCACAGGGGTGACCATGATGGGGTATTGGAAGTATGTCAGACACCTGCATGATAACTAACATCCTGTCATTGTGGAATGTGTCCACAGGTAGTAACATACTGGTGGTAGACATGGCCTACAGTAGTGACATGTTCTGAACACCCATATACAGTGCAACACCAGTGTATATACCTGTAGGACAATGGCAACTGCTGCAGAGATACATTATGGCATAAGGCATTACAGTAGTCCACATTATCAGCTGGGTCTAGGCTGCAACATGTGGTGTTCACTGTATGGGACACTGCAAAGTGGCACACATCTGTAGGGCTTACATGTCATGCATTTGCATAAAAGCTGAAGGAGGGGGGTCTCAGCATGACACACCAGTGCACTGCAGCAGGGAACCTAAGGGTGGTAGGAATGGCTCTATCTGCACATAGTTAGGTTCAGGACCTGTGGCAGCTGTAAACCTACCCACACAGCAATAGTGATGGCAGTGTGTGAACACCATGGGATGTGCGCATGAGTAGACCTTGCAATCATGCAGAATAGGGGGCATGTGTAGGGCAGACTGAACATACACTGGCAAATGCAGATGGCCCACGCTGGTATACCCCTGCCAGGAGCAGTGACTGCTGTAGTACACACAAGAGGTGGTCAGCAGCTGCACACCTGACACAATCTGTAGACACTGCGTGTGAAAGTACAGGACATATGTCACATATCGGGCTCATGTACTGCTAAGATATGTGTTGATGTGGTCCCATGGCAGATCAAAGATGTGTGTGTAAAATCAATAAAGGTGTGTACACCCCCCAATAGCCATGGTATGCTCTGATGGTTATTAGTGTAAGAGTATTGCAGTGGTCATACATGGTCTGTTGATGTTGGCAGCTGTAAATCAGGCATCAGGAATTCACCAATGACAACTGTCCACATATCATCCCAGGTATGTGTTGCTGAAAAACATAGGGGCTGTGAGAAGTAAAGCTGACATAACTGACACATACTACACATTCTGCAATGGGTTGTACACCTGTGAGTTGCAGTGCACAGTACATGGCAGGGTGCACAACAGGTGCACAGCAATACTGTGTTCATGGGAGAAGTGGTATCCGGGGAAGGGACATCACGTAGTGACATAGCACATGCATCACACACGTGTATACTGTTGCTAGCATGGATTGAGTATAGCTGAATTGCATGCTGTTCTGTACCATATGTTCTGTATGTTGACAGATGGGTAATAGGAGGACTATGTGTACTATCATTGTGCAACCTCACCTGTATGTGTGTGTGTGTGTGTGTGTGTGTGTGTGTGTGTGTGTGTGTGTGTGTGTGTGTGTGTGTGTGCATCCTGGTGGTTAGTTACTTTCCCTGCAGGGTCACACTGGGGAAGTAGAGGGAGGCAAATGCATGTAGGATGCATGTGTGCATGTGTGTGTTTGTGTGTGTGGCCATGTATGCACATGTGTGATTGTGGGGTGTTCATACAGCTGTACCTCACTTTGGGACTGTGCATTACATGGACATCGACTGCCACATTACACACCAGGAATACCTGCCATGTGTGTAATCACAGGATAGCAAATAGTATAATATGTTCTGTAGCATGGAAAAGGCATCCAGAGGGAAGGTAAACACCAGGTACACACTTAATATTGCAGTCAGCAGAGCGGTCACCTACAACCCACATATACAGGTCTACAGATGCATTGGGGAAGTAGTAGTCAACACCAGGGAGTGTATCCAGATATTACAGTTGTGACATGATAGGCTGATGGAGCAGCATATCTGGCATGTACTGACCATTACATGCACATAACACACCAGTGCAAGATATTATGGATGCAACATAGTAACCTACACATATAAGAGCCATGCACATAATTTCCGGGCATACAGAGGGTGCATACCGAATGACAGCAGTGTGGCCATGTAAATCCACTACACACAGGTCAGGCAGGTAAAGTAGCAACAGGCCTTGTGTTGTGGCCACTTGTGTGGGCATTTAGAGAACTGGAGAACTGTGATGTTAATGAGTGGTATCAATGTGTGCATGTTAACAAGTGTGATACAGGATGGGGTAACACATGGACATATACATGGGACTGTCTGTAAAGCCATGGACAGGTAGGTATTACGGAGGTGTGTGTGTGTGTGTGTGTGTGTGTGTGTGTGTGTGTGTGTGTGTGTGTGTGTGTGTGTGTGTGTGTGTGTACTGTTAGGCAATGCTGTACAGGTTTTAAAGTGTGTTTATTGTTTTCCCCCACAGGTGGCGAGGTGGGTCAGGGTCCCCTCCTGCATGCAATCTGATGTTGGTGTCCTTGCAAACACCGAAGATGATAATGTCTGTATGCACCCCATCACCAGTGGCCATAGCGGAGGGACAGCTGGCATTCAGTGGTAGTGCACAGGAAAGTGTGGTAACCATGCCTACTGTCTCTGGTTGCAGCAGGCATAGCTGGATGTCCAGCAGACCACCACATAGAGAGATGTCCCAGGGTGCTCGTGGTAGGGCCACTGGACATCATGCTCCTGGCAGAGGTGACATAGCTGGTATCAGCAGAAGCATGTTTCAGGCTGTTAGGGTGGTGCAGACACGTATAGAAAGTTACCACAGACAGGGCCTGAGGCTGCAGAGGGCTGCTCTCACATCTTTAAATAACAATGCCCATGAACTGGCTGGTGCCATCTGTGGATTAACTGAGTTCATGGATAGATGGTCTGGTGAGATGATGGCCCGCATCGACCGTGGTCTATCCGTGCTTGAACGTGTGGTGGGAGTGCGTTGATGAACGTGTGGATGTAGGACAGCAATGCCAACAGCTGGTAGTCAATGTGGACATGCCAGGACACCACGGGGCTCCTGTAGTGGCAGTAGCAGCCCCAGCAGTGTGGGGGTGTGCTGTCCACACCACACCATAGCAGGCCACGTGCACATGGTCCTGGCCAGTCCCAGGAGGGACCTGGTACCAGCAGACAAATATCAGCAGGTGGGAGTAGCACATCGAGGCTTGTACTGGGACATGCCCACGGAACCCCTGGCAGGCACAGTCCACATGTCCGTGGCCGGAGGCAGTGAACTGCACACCCTGCCAGGTATGGTCTGCAGCAATCCATAAACACCTGTGTAGGGCAGCCACATGGCAGAACTGTGTGCATGCATACCCACACACTATGCAAATACATCTAGGGTAACCCCATACCTACACACACCACATCACCTCAGCCAGCCCCCCACAGTACACCCCTCACCCACACACATGGTGTCAAATGTATGGCCCACCCTTGGCCTCTGGCAAACCAACACCACACCCTGTGCATATGATGATACCTGTGCCCCATCCCTGTTATCCATACCATTGATGCAGGGATAGGCTAATATGGTTCTGATGCACATGGTGACTGTAAAACAATGTACCACAGTACTGCAGTGTAACATTTTGTAGGGAGTAGAGTGTGAGGCATATTTGGCAGGTAGTGTAGCTGTCCAGCAATGATGCCTTATAGCTGTTAGTAACACTGGTTCGTTGTGGTCTCTATAATGTTATCCAATGTTGTTGTAGGTGTACATGTGTCAGCACTAGGATGCCCTGTGCATATGATGATACCTGTGCCACATCCCTGTTATCCATACCATCAATGCAGGGACAGGCTGATATGGTTCTGATGCACAAGATGACTGTACCACAGTGTACCACAGTACTGCAGTGTACCATGTTGTAGGGAGTAGAGTGCAAGGCATATTTGGCAGGTAGTGTAGCCATCCAGAAATGATGCATTATAGCTGTTAGTAATACTGGTTGATTGCAGTCCCTATAATGTTATCCATTTATGTTGTAGGTGTATATGTGTCAGCACAAGGATGGTCTGCAGTCATATTCCACAATGGGGTATGCCACTGTGCTGACACCATGGCTGTGACATATCTGGGGTACAGTCAAACATATTTCACAGGTTACTAAACCGGTTATTGCATGTGCTACATGGACAGGTGGCCCGCTGAGGCATGTATACCCTGCAACCTGATGTAGACCCATCCACATACACACACACAGTGTAACTTGCCAATACTGGGATTAGACCCCTACCTAGCTATGTCGTGATACTGACGTGTGTGGCTTACATTACACACACCGCACAGCATTTAGGGTGAGGTGTGTCCCAGGTTACATGGTACATGCAGAACATCCCCCAACATGTACAGTATACTAATGGGGGATGCAATGGGTGTATCTGGATGATATGTAGTGTTACATACCATCATATACACATTTATAGACGCATAACAGCCAGACACACATTTGAGATACCAGGGCCTATCGCTGCTAACTAACTTGACCATGTCTCCAGTGTGTTACAGGTAGGCTGCACACATCACATACACAACTGGCTTGGATTGTGGTAACAATTACCTGTATGATTGATGGTGACAGTGGTAACCATAACATGGTACAATGGACATATACCTGGTGTACCTAGGTGTAATAACAATGTACATAGCACCCACATCTCCCACTGGATATTGTACTCCCTGAAACCCATGATGACAGTCTGCTATGCCCACCATCACACATTGGCCATGACTGCGATGCAACCCATAGTATACCCCAACATTGGTACTACAGGGATATGCATCTCATGCACATGCCACATGTGTAGTAGTGCATCAATCAAGCGTAGGTTGCCTGTACATATCCCAGCTGGATACCTGCCATCTGTACATCTGTACAGGGACCGACAGTCATCAGCTTGGCAGGTAGCTATGCAGTAGCATGAGTGCATTGACAGACCAGTAAGGGGTATATACTGTGACACAGCTCACACACCAGGGATACAACAGGGAGGCCTCAGTGTCCAGCCATACTCGCAGGTGTGCCTGTTGTCAGTACTATATTAAGCACTCTTCTCTTGCCTGGGTTAGCACTGTCAACAGTAGTACTGCCATGACACACTGCATGCCAGTGTGACAGCACATACCCTGGGCTACTACACCTGTATGTAACACATTCACATGGATAACAGTGCTTTACAGGCCTCATATATGTCTGTGTCCCACATATGACACTCACACCCCTTGCTACTGTAATGACAGCACATAGGTGCATGTATTGTACATGGAATTACATACACTTAATACAGGTTATTAGACTGTGTTGTGTGTCCTGGTTACCAGGGCTAAGCTATGCTTAGCAAGTATCAACATTGCTGCAATATAACAACTAAGCTGATTTGTGCACTGGTAAGCGCTGCCTACACTGTGTAAGTGCCCATATGTTTACCCATAGCGTAGCACCGCTTAGTTTTGCGCAAACCCACACAAACCCACTTAATGCTGCTCAAAACTGCCTTAACCGCTCTGTATCTGACAGCCTTTGTTCTTCCCAGCAACAAAATGAACAGCCCTTGCAGGTCTTGAACCCAGGACCCTTTACACTGAAGTCACAACACTTAACCACTATGCCACGACCACTGTGAAGATTGCTGTTGTTTTACCAATATAGCTGTCAATACACATATTGAATAGTATTGAATACTTGCCTGTAGTTTCTAAATTGTGTAGTCCTTGTTATTGCTATGACTGTTGCATCACATATGTTGTTTTATCATAATGTGCACATAGCAGATGCATACGGTGAGATACATGTGGGAGGGGATACACCACCGTGATGTTTACTCATGACAGGAATATGGTTGTATACATAGGTTCATAGGTAGGTACTAGGCTATTGGCCCTAGGGCCTATATCAGCCTAGCCAAACAGTACCCTGGCTTTTGCCACCCAAGAAAATTATTTCCCTGTGCCCCTGTCAAGCAGAGCCAAAGAAGTGATTACCGGGGTGAATTTCCTATCTCCCATCCAATCATCAAGATTCTTCTTGAAGAGTGCTAATGAGGAGCTTTGTTTGATATAGATAGATAGATTGTTCCAGAGTACAGGAAGTCTCTGGGACAAGAATCTATCCCTCCAGCATGTTCTGTTTATTGTGGTGACAAGGTTTAGGTCCCTAGAGCATGTAGCTTGGAGGGATTGGGTTTTCTTTATATGGAGCATGTCCAACAGCTCTGGGTTTGACATAGCTTTATATGTTAGGCAGAGATTGCCTCTGAGTAGGTGATATGCGACAGAGTAAAGCTGGAATTTTTTGAGACATTCTGCATAGGGCATCTGCTTGAGGCTGGTAATCCTCTTTGTGAGGTATTTCTGTGGCCTTTCGAGTTGTTGTAGATGTCTTGTGAGGTACATACCAAAAGGGACATTGTACTCTATAATGGGTCTAATGAGTGATGAGTAGAGGGGAACAATGACCTCTTTTTTCCTGGATGAGAAACCTTTTATGATGAGGTGTGCCATGTAGAAGAATTTCCTGACTACTGTGGTGATGTGATTATCAAAGGAGAGACTACTGTACACCAGTGTCCCAAGGTCTCTTCTCACACTTTCGGTGTTAAGTAGACTACCACCTATGTGGTAGTTCATGGGTACAGAGTTTTTACCAAAAGGGATGACAATGCACTTTTTGGCATTGAGCTTGAGGCCATGGCTTTGACACCAGCCATGTGTCTCAGTGAGGCCCTTTTGTAGGATGTCCACATCATTAGACGTTTTGATTATGGCTCCTAGTTTGCAGTCATCTGCGAACTTTGTTAGCCAAAGACCTTCTGTGTTAGCCTGTACTTCTGAGAAGTAGATACCAAACAGGAGAGGACCTAGGACTGAACCCTGTGGTACTCCACTTGTCACTGGTCTGAAGTTGGATTTAGAGTCTGCTACTTTCACAGTGCGGGTTCTGTCAGTGAGCCAGTTGGCAACCCATCTTGTGGCATAGGGATTTATACCTAGTTTAGTGAGTTTGTCTATAATTCCAGAGTGGGGGATGGTGTCGAAAGCCATGGCGAGATCTAGATAGGCTGTGTGAACCACCTTACCCTCATCTACGGCTTTGGTGACCGCTTCAAAGAAGTCTATCAGGTTTAGGAGACATAATCTGCCTTTTACAAACCCAAACTGGGTAGGGTCCAGAGTTTGGAGATAACCAATGTCATTGTTTATAAGTTCCATGATGATATGCTCCATAGCCTTGCAGACCAGGCTCGTCAGGCTAATGGGGCGGTAGTTCCTAGGGTCCGTGGTGGCTCCCCCTTTCTGGAGTGGGAGAACTCTTGCTGTGCACCATTCAGTGGGCACAAAACCTGAGGTGAGGCTATGATTGAACATGGTACTTAGGTGGGGTGCCAGTTCATTCTGTAGTTCATGTAGAATGTAGCCTGGGATGTTGTCAGGTCCCATGGATGCTGTGTTCTTGGCTTTGGAGAGTGTGTTTTTTACTTGTGTAGCCATGATTACAGGTAGTTTGCATTCTTCCTGTATAGAGATGGGCCCTTTAGAGGATGAGAGAGGGGTAAAGTTAGCACTGAACCTATCTGCCAGGATGTTGGCAATATCATTTGGTTCTGTATATTTAGTGCCATTGTGCAGTAACTCAGAGCAGATCTGAGTGTTGCCATTGAGATTATTGACATAGCTATACAATGCTTTGTGGTTGTCTTTAGAAACTAGCTTTGGAGGATTTTATGAGGGATCTCAGCTTCTTACTGAGGCTGACCACGAAGTTCCTCCACTCATGGGATTTTACTCTTTTTTTGCAACAGTTTCTTTCTTCTGTTGTAGAGTTTGTTTATAGTAGGGGCCCACCTGATTGGCTTCTTTTTTTTGGAGGATAGCATCTTGGTTCTATTAGGGATTGTACGATCAATGCACTTGTGTAAGTGCTTATAAAGTGCAATTGTATAGGATTCAGCAGTCGTATCTCTATTGTCTGTCAGCATGGGTGTTGTGAAGTTGGTTTTGGAGAAATTTTTTATGGTGGTTTTCCTAATGGGGGGTGGGGGTGGGATGTGGATGTCTAGGGTGATTTGCTTGTGCTTGGATCTGACCAATGAGGAATTGACCTCTGGTGTGGAACATCGGTTGCCCATGTTGGTAATGACCAGGTCTAGGATATTGCTGCCCCTGGTGGGGGTGTGGATAAGTTGATCCAAGGCATTGGAATTTATGAATTCCAGAAAACGTTGAGCACAAGAGTTGATACATGAGTAGTTTTCCCAGTTAATGGTGGGGTAGTTGAAATCGCCCATTATTAGGGTGTTAGGTCATACCCTAATATTTTCCATTGTATCAAGAAATGAGGAGTGGGAATCCTGGGGCATGGTGGGGGATCTGTAGCAAGCTACAGTTTGCATTGCTGTCTTGCCCAAAGTTAGTTGCACTTGGATAATCTCAGATGCATTATGCTGAGCAACTAGCCTGGAGGTGTGGATATCCTTAATGAATATGGACACGCCTCACCTTTAGTGCTTCGGTCCAGGTTAGGTGGCCGAAAGGTGTGGTATGAATTATAGCCTGGTAATGCAGGGGTGCTCTCTGGAGCCTTGAACCAGGTCTCTGTCACTGCACAGATGTCGATGTTCTCCATTTTAAAGAGTGCCTCAAGTGAGTGCATTTTGAAGTTTAGACTTCTAGCATTAAGTAGCATTACCCTCAGATTTTGCTTGCTTGTACCTGTTACGGTGGTGAATTTGTCATTTGAATCTTGCCTAAAAAAGGCACTATAGGGGTGGCAAAAGCCTTAGCCAGTATCCAGAATCCCAAGAGTGACGGGTGCAGGCCATCTCTGGCAAAGCATCGTGGTTTGTCGATCATGTCATCCCAGGCAGACAGATACTGGATCCCCTTAGAATGACACCAGAAGCTTAGCCAATTGTTGAAGTCAATCATTTTGTCCATTTACTGTGGTATCATTCATGCTACTCAGGGCTAGGGTCGTACCTGCCTGGGCTACAAGATCAAAAAGCTCCTCCATGTCTCTTTTCATGTAGTCCAGGAAGGTATGTCTCAGGTCATTCACACTAACATATGTTGTATCTTTCGGCTTTTCCCGGTTAGGGGTTGACACAGCGGAACTCCAGTCTGCTAATGATTGGTAGGTGATTTTTACATGCCGAGTTACCAGCCCTGACGCACAACCTTCAACGAAGGTACGCCAGTCACACCAACATATAATATGTATATATATGTCTACCTGTACATACACATGTATACTCATACATATGTCTGTATACACATCTGTATAGTGCTACATATATATGGCCATATGTACATCTCTTCTTATGTACACACACACACACACACACACATATATATATATATATATATATATATATATATATATATATATATATATATATACATATATGTATATATACATATGTGTATATATAAATATACATATATGTATATATAGATATATGTGTATATAGCTATATATGTATGCACATCCTATGTGTATAGATATGCCTAGTGATGTTGGTATATATGTAACTATATATGCATACATATCTATTCTGATATACCTACTACTGTCAATATATATGTAGATATCCATAAGTATATGTGCATATGTATCACTATCTGTATATGTGTAGACATATATTGCTCTGTATATGTATATATCTGGGTGTGTATATGTATATCTATATCTAGGTACATATACATACCCATCTATATATGTCAATATGTATATGTGTAAATATCTATATTGATATCTGGATAATTATATATACATATATTTTTACCATATGTCCTGAACATGGAGTGTAGCCCTCCCTCAGCTCCTATAGTCCCAACTTCATAGTGCAAGGGGATGTCAGGTATGTGTAGCAGGTATATTAGTAGACTATTGCTACTGTAATAGGGATTGTCTTCACAGACATGGTGTTTGTGTGGTAGGTCACATCTGCTTTTCACATATGTGCCATTGGCTACTGACAGACATCCTAAGGTCATTATAATACAGTACCGCTGTTAGCACGCAATGCTCCTGTGGACTACAGCAGTGATACTGGTCAATATATGTGGACATTCTGACACACTTTGGACAGTCCATAGGTATACACAGAACCCCTTACTGCAAAGCATGTGGACCAAGCCTGGCAAAGTGGATGTTAACAGCCATGTAGATGGGTATAACACATAATGACTGGTATACATTTGCCCCCCTAGGTTATACATTCACACATCCCTGTCTGTCCTGACACATAATAACCACTGGTACAGAGGTGCCATGGCCACATACTACCCACTAGATATTGACATACATCTGTACAACATCCCACTGCCCTGTCTGACATACATGACTGTTAAGGGAGGCCCAGCAGCAGTACATTTGGCAAGTATCTGGACATGACATCTCACTGAGTAAGTACACTAAGCTGCTAGGCATGTAACAAAGCACTGTGCAGGATACAGGCAGACTGGTTCAACACTGGCCTACATCTCCTATGGGGGAATGCCATGTACCTGCATATATAGCAGGCTCTACAGGCATGTCACAGCACAGGGTAAGATACACCTGTGTGAAAGTGCATAACCACAACCAATGTGAACACAGCCCACAGCCAGATATGGTAAGCTAACATAATAGGACAGTATATGGACTATCTGTTCAACACAATCCTCATATGTGCCACTCACACACTAGCCTTACATATACTGGACCGCTACACCGTGTGGTCTGATGCCTGTCTGTGGTATGGGACGTGTGTGTATAGCCCTACAAACATGTAAGCCAATATGGTAACATACAGTGGAGCAGCATGTAACATCAGATAGGACAGGACCAAGAACGATGACATCTACCACAGTCTGTACTCAGGCCAAAGTACATATTAACAATACACACAGAGTTGACATTCACCATAAGTACACAGACCTTAGTACTGTACACACAACCACAGAATGTCCAGGTTATGTCATCAAATATAACCCCTACTGTACATAATATGTGTAGCAGTCTAATATCTCACTGGCTTGTTATCAGCTATGATGTCACTAAGTATGGTGTACAGTACATATGCACCTCTTACTGCATGACATATGTACAAAGGTTGACAGAGTTGTGGCTGGAAGCACATACACAGGGCCAATATTGACATGTTGCTGTGACAACCTCATACATTTACTGTTGTAACAGGGTTTGTTGCAACATATGTCCTATGAGGGATATGAAGTCAATAACTGTCACAGCTTTCACCATCTACAGACTGCAATCCTCACACTACCTTCTGCAGTTCACAGATAGATGCTCTGTGGGTAACACATGAAACCAAAGGCACCACACACTGCCTAGTCTGCAGATGACCCTACAGATAAAGATTCCTCATAAACATAGCACTGACATGGCAGGTATTAAAACATGTAGGACAGACATATCCACACACACCCTGTTAAACCAACATTACTCCAAATGCAGTATAGCAGCAATTACAGTCTGTAGTCAGGTCAGGCACATCCCCCTCCTGTGTGTTGCCCTGTTTCCACAGTGTATGTTGATAGAGGTAAATCCCCACTCCATCTGAGATGCTGTTTGGTAAACAACAGATCGAGTTCCTGTTCACAGTGAATGAAAAGGCCCAATACCAACATGATGTTCCTAGATATTGGAGTGTGTTTCCATGCAATTGGCTATGGGAATGTTACCACAGCTGTTCCACATGCAATCAGCTAGAGGAGGGCTGCAGTTCATGCAGAGGCCATCAGCTGATCATGAGCATCACTTAAAATACACATGCTGCTGCCTAAGCAAAGCAGTTGAAGGTCTCCAAATCCACCAGAGAGGGAGTGAGAGAGGCAGACAGAGGCAAAGACAAGTCAGGGAGGGGTGGGAGAGTAAAATTTAAGCATGTTTGTGTCACACACCTACCAGCACAGAGTATTAAACCCCTGACGACTATGTAGTGCTATCACATTTCTTTGCAGTTATTGGATGCGCCACATAGGTTACATGTTGTGGAGCCCTCAGAACATATATGTGATGGTGAGTGACATCTGCAACAGCGATATGGTAGCTATACGGTAGGTGTAGTACATGTGCCTGTCCGCATGAACAGGTGCCAGCGTCAACACAGCCACATTCTCACATGGATGCACACACATTGACACACTTGGCAGGGCCAGGAATACAACTCATCACTGGTGAGATTGCCACAATATATTACTGTGTGTGTATCACATGCACCACAGGGTCATATGGAGGTTATATGGGCAAAGGGTATGGGGAGCTGTCTGACATCAGACAGCATGCATCAATATGCCAGTGGGGGTTGTAGTGAGTGTGACTGTGATCATACACATCAAACAACACACACACACACACACACACACACACACACACACACACACACACACACACACACACGGTGCCAGTACTAACATGCATGGGTGCATTGATTCACGGGTGTGTAGTGGTCAACTGTGCCAAACATGGGTATACCTTGACATCAGGCTACATGACAGTGGTCTGCATTGTGGCTCAAAGGTGTAGTTTCTGGATTTGCCCACACAGGTGGGTATTGTATTCACCATCCAGTCACCTGGGTGACTGTTGCATGTGACCAATGCTGTGCATTGCTTGCCATATATGTGTTCCTTAGTCCATGACATGGACAGTGTCTGTGATGTGCACACCTCCCACATGCATTAACAGTGACATGTGGAACTGTACCTGAGATGTCTGGCACATGTTGTGTACACAGATTATCATCAGATGTGCCAGTCCTGGCCTCATGTGGTGGGAACTGGTAATGGACAGCAGGTTTACCCTGCACCTACATTGATAGCATGCTAACGGTATTTCCTGGTGTCACTGACATCTGTCCATACAGGGCATGTTTTCAGGCATGGTATGTCCTTTGTGTGTCACATCTAAAGGCACCACAGGTGTTGCAGGTGTCCAGTGGGGAACATGGGGAAGGTGCACTGTCTGTATGTATGTGCCTATTGGACAGATGGTCAGGGTGCCATGCCCTGTGTAGCCCACTGCAATCACTCCATAGTTACTATTGGTGGGCAATATGCAGTGTACTACCAACATAGTGGCTGTTGCCTAGACAAGTGTGTGTGTGTGTGTGTGTGTGTGTGTGTGTGTGTGTGTGTGTGTGTGTGTGTGTGTGTGTGTGTGTGTGTGTGTATGAGATATGGGTTGAGAATGTTCTTTGGGTAATACTAGGGTTGCTAACTTTGTTTGCCTGGCCTTGATGTCACATCTATGGGTATGGATTTGCACCCCAGCCTCTTGGCCAATTCACAATTCACATCTGTTATCCCTGTACGGGGGACATTGTGATATATACTAGGGCCACCATATAAGAAATTTGCAAAACCCGCTCCACATTGGGCCCAGATGTTACACACTCATAACCACCTACACACAGGATATGACATAGACACACACACACACACACACACACACACACACACACACACACACACACACACACACACACACACACACACACACCTTTCTTTCCTGGGATTAGAACTCCTACCTAACTAGTTTATTACACTACAGCACTATGCAGTTATAGTACGTGCCACAGAGATTACTGGAATACTCCTTCCCCAAAGGTGTATTTCACATTGGATGACATCAGCAGGATTGCCAAAGTAGGGGATTCAAATTGTAGTGAGTGTGGCTAGGCTAAAATGCATTGCTCCCTACACAGACATTGAAACACACACAAAACATCCACAACCGACGTGTGGGTATAGAACCCCTAGCAGAGGTGTATATCACACTACAGCATGAATCTGTTATAGGGTTCACCACAGGGCTTACTAAGAACTCCTTCCCCAAACGTGTATTTCGCAATGAATGACATCAACAGGATTGCCAAAGTAGGGCATTCAAATTGTAGTGAGTGTGGCTCGGCTAAAATGCATTGCTCCCTACACAGACATTGAAACACACACAAAACATCCACAACTGACATGTGTACGTATAGAATCCCTAACAAAGGTGTATATCACACTACAGCATGAAGCTGTTATAGGATGCATTACAGATATTACTGCAGAACTCCTTCCCCATGTGTATTTCACAATGAATGACAGCAGGATTGCCAAAGTAGGGCATTCAAATTGTAGTGAGTGTGGCTAGGCTAAAATGCATTGCTCCCTGCACAGACATTGAAACACACACAAAACATCCACAACCGATATGTGTGGGTATAGAACCCCTAACAGAGGTATATATCACACTACATCATGAAGCTGTTATAGGACATGCTACGGAGATTACTGGGATACAACCTTCCCAGAGATGTACTTCTAGGTGGATGACATCAGCAGCCTTGCCAAAGTAGAGCATTTGAATTCTAGGGAGTGTGACTACCCTAAAAAGCATTGCTCTCTACACAGACACACACACACTTGGCAAGTCTGGGATTAGAACTTCTACCTAGCTATTTTATCACACTACAGCAGTATGCAGTTGTGGCATGCGCTACAGAGATTACTGGGGTACAGCCTTCCCACAGATGTATTTCTAGGTGGATGACATCAGCAGCCTTACCATAGTAGAGCATTTCAATTGTAGGGAGTGTGACTACCCTAAAAAGCATTGCTTTCTACACAGACAGACAGACACACACAAACACACACACACACACACACACACACACACACACACACACACACACACACACACACACACACACACACACACTTGGCAAGTCTGGGATTAGAACTTCTACCTAGCTATTTTATCACACTACAGCAGTATGCAGTTATGGCATGCACTACAGAGATTACTGGGGTACAGCCTTCCCACAGATGTATTTCTAGGTGGTTGACATCAGCAGCCTTACCAAAGTAGAGCATTTCAATTGTAGGGAGTGTGACTACCCTAAAAAGCATTGCTTTCTACACAGACAGACACACACACACACACACACACACACACACACACACACACACACACACACACACTTGGCAAGTCTGGGATTAGAACTCCTATCTATTTTATCGCACTACAGCAGTACCCAGTTATGGCACGTGCTATGGAGATTACTGAGCTACAACTTTCCCACAGATGTATTTCTAGGTGGATGACATCAGCAGCCTTACCAAAGTAGAGCAATTCAATTATAGGGAGTACGACTACCCTAAAAAGCATTGCTCTCTTCATAGACAGAGACAGACACACACACAAACACACACACAGACACACACACATATACACACACAGTTGCCATGTCTGGGATTGGAACTCCTACCTTACTAGTTTATCACACTACAGCAGTACACAGTTATGGGATGTGCCACAGAGATTACTGAGCTACAACTCTCCCAAAGGTGTATTTCACAGTGGATGACCTCAGCAGACTTGTCATAATAGGGCTATGTGGAGGGCAGTGTGTGTGCATGGGCCATAACCCATTCATCTAGAGGTTGACACGCCACATGCAGGCACAAACAGTGTCATATTTCACAGGTATGTGTATACAGCTGCTAGATGACGACTTCCCTCTACAGTCATGTTGCACAGCTAGCATGTGTACCACATAGTCTGCAATGCTGACAGATACCGGTGGCTAGTATCTGCAGTGAGTGACATCTGAACCCCATGTGGTTCTGGCCCTTTGGCTGTGTGCTGGGTGGGACAGACCTCGATGGCTCCTTGTCCCAGTCACCCTCTTCCACACATCTATGTACGTCTACCTTTGGCTTATTATAGTGTGTTGTCCTTACATATATGTCTGTATTCCTATCCACTGTGTGTGCAAAGCATGAGTGGTGCAGACTGAGGAGTGTCTGCACCAACATCTGCGATTGCCAGATATATCTGGTCCACTTGTGTTTGCAGACATGGCCTTCATGTGTTTAAGTGTGTGAGCATGCCCAATATGACCTTTCAGTATGTAGTTGACTAACAGTGCCTTCATTTCTCTAAGTGTGTGAGCATGCCCAGTATGCCCATCTGTATTGGATGTGTGGCTTGAGTCCAGGTAGTTTGTACTGCATTGCTGACCTTTGTGTTTTACACCTACAAGTAGCATGCTGTGTCTGCAGGGTATCCGTCGATCATTTGGCATTGACTGTTACTACATTTCTACATAGGATGGGGGGCACACCTGACTATTTCTACATTTCTACACTGGATTGGGGGCACACCTGACTGTTATTACATTACTACATAGGATGGGGGGGGCACACCTGACTATTTCTGCATTTCTACACAGGATTGGGGGGCACATCTGACTGTTATTACATTACTACATAGGATGGGGGGCACACCTGACTATTTCTACATTTCTTCACAGGATTGGAGGGCACACCTGACTGTTATTACATTACTACGTAGGATGGGGGCACACCTGCCTATTTCTACATTCCTACACAGGATTGGAGGGGACACACCTAACTGTTATTACATTACTACGTAGGATGGGGTGGCACACCTGACACTTGTACACATTTGCTAGGACTGTACTGGTATGTCAGGTACACCATTTCATTTTGTATTCTTACCTATCATGCTAACTAGAGGCATACCAGTGTACTACAGATCTTAGCTTTGGTTGCCCTACATATTCGTGTCTGACTTCCTACCCTTCAGAAGTAACATCACACTGCCTGACCTGCTGTAGTCTTGTCTGCAAAGGCCTGGGATGGGAGGTTACCCATAGGCATTATTCAGAGGCTATAGCATGGGCTCACTCTGTTTGAGTTTGTCTTCACCCGTCCTGCTGGCTGGGACTGTTGTTGGGTATGTGAACCTCCCTGACTGGCATGTGTGAGTCATATAGACACACATGTCACCCAGCAGATTTCCTGTAGTGGGTTTTGTCACCCTGTGTAGTACTGGCTACTATGGTGACTTCAGTATGTGTTACAGATGTCATAGTGCCACTATGGGTGTCTACTTTCTGCTGCCATGACATTCAGCCACACAATTCCCTTGTATGCTCACATCCATAACATAGATACAGGTAATAACACATTCTACTCCATTTGGCAATTTGTAGGTTGACTGACTTACCTTGTGGGTGTGCCAGGATTGTGGATGGTGCTGGAGGGCTGCCTATGTCAGATGCACTTAGTACACTCCCTATACATGGTTATGCACAGTTAGTGTCATGTTTGGCATCCGTTTTACAGTATGTGCGAGTCAGAGAGAGGTGTCATTCCCTGGGTCCCTACTATGTCAGTGTATGTGCTATGCGTTGTCTCTTTGCCATGGCCTCGGCATACTGGGCACGCCTCCATCTGCCTACTGGGGCAGGCTCAGCTTGTTCCTCCTCTGACTCACTCTGTGCTTGTGTAGGCCTTGGCATTGGTGGGGGGCTGCATGGCCATGCCCCGTGCTGTTCCTGCTGCAGCTGTTTCCACAGGATCATATTGTGTAGCATGCCGCATACCATAACAATGTGGGTACATGTAGCTGGTGAGTACTGCAAGGCTCCACCGGATGTGTCCAGACACTGGAACCGTGACCTGAGCATCCCAAAAACTTGCTCTATTATAAGTCTGGTCTGTGCATGTGCCTCATTATGGTGTTCTTGTTCAGGTGTGTGTGCATTTCTGATGGGTGTTATCAGCCATGGCTCCAGTGTGTAGCCAGCATCCCCCACTAGGTGACCGTAGGGCATGTCCCCATTGACAAATTTCTGGTACAGCTGTGTCAGATGCCAAATGTGGGAATCGTGATAGCTTCCAGGGCAGCCAGCACACACATTCATTATAATGCCCTGGGCATCACAGACTACCTGGCAGTTGATGGAGGTGATGCCCTTGCAGTTGATGTAGGCCCTACCCTGATCACCAGGTGGTTCTTTGATGTGTATGTGCGTGCAGTCTATAGCAGCCACTACCTCGGGGTATTCTGCTATTTGGTGGAAGAGATGCATATTGCTGGCCAACACCTCATGGGTGTTGGGGAAATATATGTGCTCACTGGCATGTGCTGACATGGCATCCAGGAACTGGTGGAATACTCTGGATGCTGATGTCTGCGAGATCCCCATGATATCCCTAGTTGAGCTTTGGGAGGTGCCTGTGGCTAGTATTCCTAGGCCTACACATACCTTGGTATCCACTGGGACAGGTTTCCCTCAGTCAGTTTGGTGTGTCAGGCATGGCTGGCACAGCTCAACTATTTGCTGAAGGAGGCCCCTGTCTGCCCTATAGTGCTCCACTATCTCCAGCTCATGTAGCTCCTGGTAGGTTACCCTGAGTCTGTACACTCTTCTCCATCTCCTCACTGTGGGTTGCTTGGCAGCATTCACATCCTTATCACCCTCAGCCTCTTGCACATGTTGTTCTTTGCTGTCTGCTGCAGCCCCTCTCATTTTGTAGGTTTGTTTGTTAAAAGTCCTCTGCTTGTATACACTGGCAGTGTAGAGTGTGGGAAAAACAGAGGGGAAGGTGTTTGCATAGTTTATACTAGTGTTCTGGGCTGGGCTGGTCTGCTGCCTGTGTAATTGACTGATTCTGATACATTTCACCTGCCAGCTATGCTAGTTCTCCTTGATTACCTTCCTACTGCTGTTTTCCCTTACCATTGACTTCCTGTTTAAACCCGGGGGCATGCCGCGCAAAGTGCTCAAATGTGCACAGTGCTGCTATTTCCTGGTTTAACTTTTTTTCTTCCTTGAAAACCCGGTGCGTGGTGTGCACACCCGCTTAGACAATGTAAAGATTGCTAGGCAGATTCAGACACACCCCCTAGCTTAGCTGTGCTAAGCTAGGAGCAAACCGGAGCCACAGGGCTCCAATCCACTTACAGTATGCCTGACACCCCCCCCCCCCCATGATGTCACCTAACTCCTAGGCTTGCACCAAGCTATTCCTACTCTTACACTGTTGGGAGCTGACTAGCATGCTGGGGAAAACTGGAATTCACTATCATTCCCCTCATTTGCATAGGATTGCCTGCTAATGCATAGTTGCATGTTTCACACTGAGCCTCTCCCCTTAGCAATCACTACTCACTGGCCATGTTGTCTTCTGCCTGCCATTGACTTGCATGGCAGAATACTGATTTTCGTTAGAATGCTTAATTTAGGTTTATTTTGTTATTTTCCCCCCGATCCCGTTTGCGCACCACTGCCCTACGCTTAAACAGCTGAGATTGGCTAAAAAAAAAAAATAAAAGTTTTTTTTTTTTTTTTTGCCTGTTTGCAATGCCAATGGTCTTATACTTGGCCATTGGCATTCTTCCTTCCTAAGTGATATGCAGCCTTTATTTGGAGCTCTCACAGATCCATTTTGGAGTTTCCAAAAATGTACTCTGTTACTAACCAAGTACATTTCTGCAGATTGAACTAGTCCTACATGGCCAGTTGCAAGCTTCCTGGATCACAAAATCACCTCATTTGCATGGATTTCTCCTGCAAATTAGGTGATTTGCATACAGGGGCTTAGTCCGTGCAGGATTAGTGCAGAAGCGCTCGTGCACACCCCTGCAGGCTGTTCCTGGATCGCACTGATCCTGCACGCCATGCAGGGCATAGAAAATCCGGGGGTCTGTGTCCTAGATCCAACTGGACACACAAGGATGCACACACACACTCCAGTAAAAAAAATATGATGACAAGTTAAAATACAAAATGTATTGCAGTGTGTTTTACTATACTTATACTTGTTTTATACTGTGATCACTACTGTTTTTCAGCATTTTTATAGCATCTGTTTAATTTTGTAGCAAATATAGTATTTTCAATGTTTGTTGTTTTTTCTTGTTCTGTTTGCCTCCAAATTGCATTGCAGAAGGGCAAATTAGCCAGGAACATATTTTGTTTGGTAGTTGTTTTTGTTTAATCTGTACTTCAGAGCTGATTTTGTTCTGTTTTTAGGATCATCCATGTTATGGTGGAAGGTGTTTGTCTGGTCTCTTTCTGAGTTGGAAATCACTCCAGGGAGCTCACAGTGTATTTGTTTATTAGCTAGAGGGCATAGAAGTTAGTTTTCAAGCTTTTTTGCTGCTACAAATCATTCAAGTTTGCAATGAGCTGCTCACAAAGCACTGATGGTTAACAGTGCCTTGTACATTAGCAGATGACTAGATAGGAACATTTCACTTTAAAGTTGGGATTAGGTCTGAAACCTGTTAAATTATGTGGCATTGTGCGGTATTAAGCTTAGAGCAACTAGTTCGTGCATGAAATAACACTGACATATTCCAGCACTATATAACATCTTGCCTTTAACCTCAGGGACTACTTTATATATTGAACAGCACTACCATATGTAACACTATATACCATCTTGCCTTTAATCCCAGAAACTACTCGAGGAGACCTCTGTTAAAACCCAATCCTTAATCCTAAACAGCTCACTTTATTACAGGACTGGACAACATACATATGCAATTTCCAAATGTCTCTGTAACCCTCTTGGCAGATTTGGGCAGCCTAAGGCAATGTAGCAGTTGTCTCAAATTCACAGGCAAAATCATAACACTGTATGTGAGAGATGTAAATATAAAGCTTCCCTGGAGGCAAAAATCTCAAAAACGAGGTTGTCAGGAATACCCATACTGCATCCCTCACAGACACACACACACACACACACACACACACACACACACACACACACACACACACACACATACCACATGCACACACGTCTTACCACACACACACGCACATACACACACACACACACACACACACACACACACACACACACACACACACATACCACATGCACACACGTCTTACCACACACACACACACACACACGCACACACACACAGACACACACAGACACACAGACACACACACACACACACACACACACACACACACACACACACACACACACACACACACACACACACATACCACATGCACACACATCTTACCACACACACACACATGCACACACATGCACACACACACACACACACACACACACACACACACACACACACACACACACACACACACACACACACACACACACACACACACACACACACACACAGTCTTTTGCTGAGGTGCTTAAAAGAAACCTTCCCAAATCTGAAATACCTCCAAATTCACCTAACACCAACACTGCTCCTGAACAATTACTGAAACACACACCAAAAGCAAAATCAAATATCTCATAGGTTCATAGGCATGTAGTAAGCTAATGATCACTAGGGCCTTTTTAAGCCTAGCCATGCACATCAAATCTCTAACAAGTCCTGGTACCCTTGATAAGTGTGAGTGGGAGTTTGGGAGTTGAAACATTTATAAGCAGGGGCCTGGAAGATAAACCATTTATGGGCTGCCTGTGTCCATTAGAGATATATGTGCCAGACTAGGGATGAATTTCCTGTTCCTCATCCAGTTGACCAAGTTACACTTGTATTGGGTTAGGGAGAAACTCTACTCTACATGTGTGGGAAGCCTGTTCCAGAGAAGATGTAGTCTCTGGATGCACAGCTGTCAATCCAGCAGATTCTATTTGTATCACAGACAAGGTCTAAGTCTTTAGAATGGGTAATTCTGGTGCTGTTTGCTTTGAGGGTATGTACAATGTCCATCAGGGCGATGTATGACAATGCCTTGTATGTCAGGTATAGATCTACCCTCAACAGCCTTTATTAGATAGAATACAGGGATAGGGTTTTGTGGTGGTTTGCATAGCACATGTTACTTATGCCCTGTATTCATTTAGTGAGGATAGATCTGATGAATGCTGAATGCAATGGAATAATGACCACCTTGGACCTAGATACCATACCCTTGTTTATAAGTTGCACAACACAGAATGATTTCCTGACTGCTGTATACACATAATGGTCAAAGGCTAGATTACTGTAAATGTGTTCTCCAGGTCCTTGATACTGAGTCGACTCTTTAGGGATGTGTTGTCAATATGATAGTTACCAGGGGTGGATGACTGCCTGAAGGATACTATTATGCATTTCTTGGCATTTAGTTTTAGACCAGGACACTGACACAAGTTATTTATCTGTGACAGACCTTCCTGGAGAACATTAGTGTCAGTTGGGGATTCTATGACTACTTCTAATTTGCAGTCATCTGCAAATTTAGTCAGCCAGAGGCCATTTGCTTTGGTCTTGACTTCAGATGACTAAATGCCAAACAGGAGCAATCCCAGGGACTCTGCTTGTGACTGGCCTCTTTGTAGAGGTGGACTCCCCAAATCTACCTAGGATATGTGTCACAAATATCTATAAGCCATGCATTGAGTAGCATTCTATCCTCACCAAGGAAGATGGGTCCTGTCTGTGAAACATCTGGCTATCCACCTGGTAACATAAGGGTTTATTCCTGACCTCTTGAGTTTGCCAACAATGCCTGATTGATAATTGTGTCAAATGCCTTAGTCAGGTCAAGGTAGGCAGTGTGAACAATTTTGCCATTATTGTTGCTTTGCTGACCTTCTCAAAGAAGTCCACCAGGATGAGTAGGCATGAAGGATTGGGTCCAGTGTCTGGAGATTTCCTATGTCATTATTTATCATTTCCATGATAATTCTTTCCATGGCTTTGCATATGAGACTAATGAGACTGATGGGTCTGTAGTTTCCAGGGTCTGTAGATAGCCCACCTTTGTGCAGAGGGATGACTATTGCTGTTCTCAACTCATTAGGCATGAAGCCTGCTTGGAGGCTACAGTTAAATAGTAATTCTAGATGGCCTGATAAGTCATGCTTCATGCTATTTAGAAGACATCCAGAGATATTCTCTTGACCCATCAATGCAGTGTTCTTGGCCTTAGAGAGAGCATTTGAGGACCTGTTCCCTAGGGAGAGTAGGGGGACTTATATTTCATGGTATTTCCTCAGGGGAGGTTGAGGGGGAGACAGGGGTAAAGTCAGACCTAAATTTGTCTGCAGGTTTGCTTTATCTTCTGGCTCCATACAGGTGGCTGTATTAACAATGAGCTCTGAACACCATTGTGTATTGCCTTTGAGGTTGCAGACATAATTATAGAATGTCTTGTGGTTGTCCTTTGCCAGGGAAACCAAACTGACCTTACATTTGGGTTTGGTAGACTTTATTTTTTCCTCTGAGTTTTTTCTTTTTTTTAGTGTGATGAGAATGCTTTTAGGCTGCTGGGTGCTACACCTCTTAATTTTGCCATGATTTCCTTCTTTCCATTATAGAGCCTTCTTGTGTTGTGATTCCACCAGAGTGGCTTGTTTTTGAGTTAGTTCTATACTTCTTTCTGGTGGATACAGCTGACTCTCTGCATCTATTAACATACTTGTATAGGGTTTCTGTGAACAGTTCCACTTAGGCAGCAGTGTTGTCAGGATTTATGGGGGTTTGAAAATTTGCCAGGTTATCACTTAATACTAGGAAGATAGAATTAGAGTAATTCCTGAACATTCCAGGGTTAGCTGGGGTTCCATGTTTTATTTTTAATTCAAAGGAGACAGTTCTGTGGTCTAACCTTACCAGAGAAGACATTACACTAGGGTGTGTGCATCACTCGCCCATATTAGTGAGGACCAAATTCAGTATGTTTGCACCCCTGGTGGATGCACTGACAATCTGAATATGGTATTGGGTTGGATGGTGAGTCTTTCCAGTAAGCCTAAATTTGTATTATGGGTTTCCTGGGTCATAGAGGGGGACCTATAGCTTACAAGAAATTGATATGGTATACTGACTATGGTGACTTGAATATGGAGAAGCTCACATGCATTATCCTGTTTGAACAGCCTTGAAATATATTTATTTTTGACATGATGTCCCTATCTTTGTAGTAGCTGGTCTAAATGTGTGGGAGGCATTACCAGTGTGTTCTCCATGACTTTAAACCACATCTCAGTGACTGTACAGATGTCAGCATTCTCTCGGGTGAGGAAAGCTTCTAGGGAGTGGAGTTTTTTCTTTAGCATTGAGCAGCAACATCTTTAGATTTTCTTGGTTTTGATTTGTTATATCAGACATACTTTCAGTTTGGCATTGTACTAGGACAATGTTTTAGCAAATATTCAAAAGTCTAGAGGGAAGAGGCACTGACCTCAAAGCAGCGTGGTCTGTTGACCATCACCTTCTATGCTGATAAATATTGCACCCATTTAGAATTACACCAAAATCTAAGCTAATTATTAGTCTGTCATCTTCTGTTCAGATCATGCTATCATCCTTGAATATGGTAAAATGCTACTCGATGCTAGGCTCATACCAGCCTGGGACACATATTCTTTCAGTTCTATAATATCTCTTCATATAGTCTAGAGAGGTCCGTCTCAGATCATTTACACACACATGAACTATGACTGAGTCATACTGGTTCCTGAGTGCATGAGTAATGTGGCAGATCCTGGCCCCTGACAAGCATTTGACCATGACTTTCTCCTTCCTCAGCCTGGTGAGAGGGACATCAGCGTGTCTTACAATGGAGACTCCAATGACCAAAATGTTGGGTGATGGACATAAGCCTACTCCAATGGTCCCCCAAGAGCAAAGCCCATTAGGCAAGCATATGCTTTACCTAAAACTCTTGACACTGGGTACTCTATTGTACAACACGTAGGTGTCCACTCACCAGGTGAGACAGAGAGTACATAATGGTTAGTTGCCTATCTAGAACCAGGATCTGTAGTATCACTCACGTACCCATGTCACTGCACCCCAGGTACCAATATGATTCTGTCATAGTCCCACCCCAGGTACCAAGATGATTCTGTCATAGTCCGTGGAGGTGTAAATGAAGTTAGTATTAACCTAAGTCCCTAATCGAAAGTACAGTTACAAAAAGTTTTTATTGGCCAATACCGCAAATTAAAACATGCTACACAATAAAACCTTAAACAACAAACTTCAAAAACACAGTACATAACTCTTACAAACAGCAATATTATAAAACTTTTTACAACTAAAATTTACAAACCTGACTTCATTAGTAGACTTTCATTACACAAAAACACTTCCTATAAGTAACGTACCTCACGACCCAATCTCTACATAAATGGACATAGCCTAAGAAGTACAGAAATAAAATGGACATAACCTGCTGTGTAAAACATGAACCGGACTGTTTTTTCCTTCGTTTTTGCAGAGAAGAAAGCCTCCTTCCACCCCCCCCCCCCAAATTAAATATACCAACTCCAAGATCAAACTATATCGAGGAGAAGGGTAAACAATGAATATACAATGAATATTCATGCTGTCATCAGTATGAATATTACTTTATTTTCACCAATTTTTCGATGGTGGGCAACGTCTAGGTGGGAATTTCTACTGCGTACCATGCGAGGTATATACTTATACCCATTCTAGGATGTACATCTAAAACCTTTCGACAAGATTATGTTCGACAATTAGGGACTTAGGTTAATAGTAATTTTGACAAATACGGATCAATGATTAGGTATTCGATGAAATAAACATTCAATTAAGTGATATAGACCCATTCTGTTTATGTCACAAGTGAAGTTCAGATCCCTGGATCTAGTGTTTCTAGTCCTACCTCTCAACCTCTTAGAGCAAGAAATCTGGACAAAGCCATAAATAAAAGTGGAACAAAGGCCCAAAAATAGGGACAATTTTTAAATATTACTCTCACAAACTTAGAAATTGATAGAATAACAGGTTTTGCATTAGCATGAATTTTCCGAAGGGTATAAAGTCTGAAACACAAATGTCTGTCATTATTTTCTAACTTCAGTCATCAATGATGTGCCACTAATTTGCCAGAAAACCATAATTTTATGAAAAACAGACCAAAAATATGAGGCAGAAATATGGACATTCTGCAAAAATCTGTACTGTTGAAAGGTATGTCTCTGATGCTAGTCCTCCTGTACCCCACAAGTCTTTATAGTTATATATATCAACTCATAGATCACTGTACAGTGGGGAAAGTGCAAATTCCCCAATCCTCATTCTTTGTGATCTTACACAAACTTAACACCAGCAGAATTAAGAAATTTGTGGTGGTATGAAGCTACTCATAAAGGGGAGTTGCATTTTTTTTTAATTTTCATTGGGTTGAAGCTTTATTTTTTCATTGGGTTTGAGCTTCAATTATTTTTTTATCATTTGGCTGAAGCTTAAACCAACTGATAGTTAGGGATACCTAGCAGAAGAATGTTGGCTTCATCCACTATTTTGACAGTAAACTTATTAAGCTGTAACCCATTAATTTTCTATTGTTTTAGCTGCCACAATTTGTCAAACACTATAGGCTAGCTTGTTGAGTGACAACCTTGAAAAGGGAGCTGTCATTGTGTGGTCTTGGCAGTTCATTGCTGGACACATGATCGGTGCCAAAGCAATGGACTCAAACTCAGTGCTAAAAAAAACATTATCATCCCCTTCACTAAAAACGATATCTCTGCAGACTATCATATAAATAATAATACCCTAAGTACCAACTCAGTAATGAGAGACTTGGGAATGCAAGTTGACTGTAGCCTAAACTTTGACCACCATGTGTCTACTGTGGTAAGGAAGGCATTCTATGTTACACACCTCATTAGCAAAGGCATTGCCTCAAGAGTGAAAGAGGTCATAACACCCTAGTACGCAACCCTCATCAGGCCAATAACTGAGTACTATGCTCCCTTTGGTATTTACCTTACCAGGCACTTGCAGCAACACGAGAGACCTCACAGATTTCTAACCAAGAAAATTCAGGGTCTCCAGCACATGTCATACATTGACAGACTGAAATTACTGTCACTGTACGCAGTAGCATATAGACTACTTAGAACAGACTTGTGCCCGGCCTACAGAGCAATCTTGGATCCAAATCTAATGAAAATGCTGCACATCCGCAAGTCAAATGGGACAAGGTGGCCTGTGACATAAATAGGACCTGCTGGAGAGGCAGATATGTCTCTCAGGGATTGCCACTCCTCTGGAATAGGCTACCAATTCACATTAAACAAAGCCCCTCTATGACCCTGTTTAAGCATAACCTGGATAACTGGATGGGAAACAGTAAATTCCTGCCGGGGATTTCACTTATGTCCCTCCTAGATATGGGCAGTCATTCCTAAGATCTCGAGTTTAGATAAGATTTTTTTTTATACTGGATTTCTGTAGTATTATATTGGGTACACACATCTATGCTTATAAAGACCTTTGGGTCAATAGCCCAGTAACCACCTATGAACCATGACAAGAGAAAAATCAGTGCCCTACCTATTAACAATTGCCTCATTACAAAGTGGAGTGCTACTAAGTAGACTGTGTAGATTTGTCAAAATATTTTCAAATACAAAATCAAAATTATAACAGATTATGGTAACTAGCAGTTTGAAATGTGTAGTTTATGCAATTTGAGCTATTAGATTATTTAAAACTCAAGACTGCAGTCATGACATTGCCTACTCGAAATCTATAGTACGTACCTGCACCAGTCTTTAACTTCAGGATGAAGAACATGCTGTTGATACATTTCTCAGATGGATGTTAAGATTTGGATATACACCACAGAAGCCAATGGCCAGATTCCAAAAGGCTTGCTCTCAGTGTAAGTGACTTACTCAGGTGTAAGTCCTATCTCTAGAGCAGGCTTACACCAAAGTCAGTCATTCACTTCAACAGCAAGTCTTTTGGAACTGGGGCCATAGTATACTAATAGAGTTCTACATGATCAACATTTTACCCTGCAAAAAGGCATTGAATACCTCAGTTTCACTTATAAATGAAATTAAAGGTGTACAAATGAGCTAGAAAAGAAGGTAATTGTGTGCTTTGTGACACATGCTTGTTATGTTAGTTGATATTCAATTATGTTTCTTCTGCAATGCATTTTTAATTCCCTGCTTAGTGTCAGTACTATAGAAAAAGGGCAGTTGTGCTAAAAGAGATAGCAGCAAAGGACTTGTGTGCAAATCAGAAAGTTCTTGTGACTCTGCTGATAATTTATGTATTTACTTATTTACATAACAGGAGCAGTTTTGAACAAGTAAAAATGTTTACAAAGATTCCATAGGATTCAAAGAGATTCTCTCCACTTACAGTAAATGGTCAATGTAGCTTGGTCAATTATTGTCAAGGAGATAATTTCCATTTCAAAGATGGTAAAGCCACACATGCAAGCACCTCATTGGCTGCTCATGACCATGCCTATCTAAATTGAGCACTATGCTGTCAGACCCGACCACATTAATGTTATGCTTAACAGGGTCATTGCAGTTGCATAGGCACCCCAACATGCACTTACAAACACAGGCATCCTTACAGACACGCACACACATGCACAGAGTAGGCTTCCCATAATTTCCCTTCACACGGTGACCATTCAGACAAACACACACACACTCAGATCCATGCAGCCACATTTCTGCCCCCACAAGCATGTGCTCACATGTTCATACAGACACACACATACAGAAACATCCCCAGATCTGCTGCACTTTCCTGTGGTGACTGTATGAGCCACACTTATTTCTACAGCAGTGAATGGGTGAACACCTTCAAAAGATGACATTCATTTTTCTCCTAGAGGAAAATCAGCTGAGCAGTGCAATTCTTTCACTAGGTCTGCTGAGTTCTGGATTCACCACATGGCAAATTAGCATTACCTCTGCTGATGCACAGGACTGTTGCGTAAACATGCGACTTCCCCAACCAGACTGAGGTCAGTATTGCGGCTCCCACCAGGTGAAGACTGTAACAGGAGAGCAGTCTTTGAATTTAGCCATATGAACCAAGTAAAATGTAAGGAGGCACTAAAATGCCTTATTAATAAATATACATACATGTAATTAGAAAATGACAAATAAAAACTAGGAACTACTTATTTGTACTTTGCAGGTTCAAGGCTCAATCAGTCCTCTAACCTTAACATTACATTAGAAAGAAACATGTAAAACAGAGAAATATGAATTTTTGAGAAAAAATATATCTGTTAAGGTGTGCTGCTGTGCTGTGAAACTGAAATGGAGAATGCTTTTTAAATGTATGGC
>NC_056746.1:18032124-18067124 GCF_019279795.1 Protopterus annectens
TAGATGATGTATTTTCAGAGTCCAGTCTGACTCCTGACTCTTTACCTCCAGCTTCTGTTAAGCCAGACAGATACTACAGGGTTCCTGATTCACATAATTTTTTTTTAAAAAACCCTGCTGCTGACCCAGAGACTATCTCTCAGGGTCCCAAAGGAGTCAAGGCTTCCACTGCAAAAAAACATACCCCCTCTGACACGGATTCTAGGGCACTGGATAGATGGGGGAAAAATATTTACACCTGCTACCTTGGCTATAAGGGCTTTAAATTGTCAGTTTCATATGCTTAAATATCAGCAATATATTATGTCACTGCTTAAACAGAAAATGTGATAAATTCTGAATGTGCAGAAAACAAAGAAATGCAGGATTTATTGCATGCAGCTGAACAAGTGGGAAAGCATACTTTGCAATGTGGTTTTGATTCTCTGGAGGACTCCTGCAGGGCCGCTGTTACGGGTTCTGTCATTAGGAGGCATGCTTGGATAAAGGAACAGAATCTGCCTGATCATGTTAAAGCAAAATTAGTAGATGCTCCATTACAGCACGATACCTTGTTTGGTGTTAAAGCAGAAGAGGTGTTGAAGAAAATGGAGGACAAAGCTAAATCTATGCAAACAGTCAAGGATTTCTTACAGGTACAGCCTCCAAGATTTAGCAGGCACTGGCCTACAAAGAATTGGTCCTTTCCAGTGTCAGACAGGCCACAAAGAGGGAGATACAGATGCCCTAGAGGCAGATCCCAGCCCCATGGCTCATACAGGTCTAAACAATGGGGTGCTTCTATCTCCAAAAGCGGAGAAGACAATTACAGCCATACAGGAAACAGTCCCAATGACTTCCCCCTGCCAGCACCAAGCACTTAAAGCACTATCACTTGCCACTCTACTCTAAATCCAGGGCAGGCTTTGCCACTGCAGTTCTGCAGGGCCTCATAGCCGCTCCTAATCCTATTTAGCTCCAGCCTCCCAACCCTTAACAGACCTGGGTTATATTCCTTCAGATGTCACATACGTACTTTACAGGTCTGAGCACTTCATTTAACAAAATCAAAGTTTTAGAGCACAACTGAACAAAGCAGTTATGCTTACTGCATCTAACTCATTTAAAAATACACTTGAGATTTTCAGAATTTGTCCTGTATGTTTATCTTTGCTTATGATTGCTGGGGCTCTTTCCCCTTGGGTCTCCACTGAAAATGGGTTGCTTACTATCAATGAAATGCAAATAATTAACAACCTTTTCTTTTTTATAATTATTTTGTATTGTGATTATTATTTAATATTTGCATATTGTCACTTTATCTTTACATATGCTTGCTGGGGCTTTTCCCCTCGGATCTCCACTGAAAATGGGTTTGATTGCAAACTCAGTTGGACTAACCCGGTTGACAAATGTGAAATAAATAAATAATACCACTTCTTACTTTTGTACTTCAGGACTGCATTGAATGCTTCATAAGCAACTCTTTTGTAACTGAAACAAAGAAAACAACCTTCTCTGTGAAGATTTTCACATTCTACCAGTAACTGGGGGTGCTCCTTCAAGTACCCCAGTTTTTGTATAACTTTGTTTATTCATTATTTAATAAAAAATACCAGACTTTTTTTTAGAATCCAAGTATGTACTTCTACAGTTCAAGACTGTAGTGCTTTGGGGCAGCCCACTCAAGTACCCTATTTTTTTATATAATGTTGTTTATTTATTATTTAAAAAATACAGCAATTCTGGTTATATAAAATACAGAGATAAAAAAGGAATATCTGTAAAGTTATTGAAATTAAATATCTATAAAAATAGATATCCTAAAAGTTCTATTTCCAGCACAATTGAAGTGAACAGAACCATATTAATGTTCCTGGATTTTTATCTACCTTTGTAGATAAGAAAAATGATTAATTATATCACTAGTGAATGAAACATAACCATTTGACAGATTCACACATACGAGTATATTAACAGATTCTGCCAGTTCTTATATACCACAGATATAGCAAAGGGAGGGAGACTTTGGGAATAAACTGGGAAGGCAAATGTCAGACAAAAAGAGGAAAGAGAATGGAGTAGAACAAAAGGAATGGAATTCTGATGGTAATTCTCCAGGGGATAGTGTTTGCCTTCCAAGCTATAATGCATGCATGCCACATCTTTATCCCAGCAGCTATAAATGATCTCTAAAATCAGCAAAGAGGACCCAGTGTATGAAGGCTTTACCCTCAGTACCCCTATGTTCCACAGTTTAGGATCCTTTCAAGTGCCCAGGTTAATCTCAAGGAATGTAATCAGCTCAGCAAACGCTACCCCAAAACAAAACACTTACAACACATAGCACACAAAGTCAGTGTACCAAGCAGTCACAGCCCTTAAGGCTGAATAACACACCTGATACCCTTGTAATAGGTGGCTCTATTGTCAGACACACTGACGTCCCGCTCACCAGGCTGAATAAAGAGAAGGTCACAGTGAGCTGCCTGTCGGGCGCTAGGATCCACCACATAACGCAAGCACTCAGGTCACTCCAAAGCAAATACAAATATGACTCAGTCATTGTACATGCTGGCGTGAATGACCTGAGACGTACCTCCCTCGACTACATGAAAAGAGACATAGAGGAGCTCTCTGATCATGTAGCCCAGGCCGGTATGACCCTGACCTTGAGCAGCATCTTACCCTCACCTAGAATGATGCCACAGTATAAAGACAAAATGATCGATTTTAACAATTGGCTAAAATTTTGGTGTCATTCAAAGGGGATCCAGTGTCTGTCAGCCTGGGATGACATGCTCGACAAGCTACGTTGCTTCGCTAGGGACGGCTTGCACCTGTCACCCCTGGGCTTTCGGATATTGGCAAAGGCTCTTGCCACCCCCATAGTGCCTTTTTTAGGCAAGGTTCAAAAGTCAAACCCACCTCCATAGACAGCACAAGGAACAAGAAACTAAGGGTAATGCTGCTAAACGCCAGAAGTCTTAACCTCAAGATGCACGCACTCGAAGCTCTCCTCAGTATGGAGAACATCAATATCTGTGCAGTGGCAGAAACCTGGTTCAAGGCTCCAGAGAGCACCCCAGCACTACCAGGTTATACCTCATATCATGCTTTTCGGCCCCAAAACCCGGACCGAACCACAAAAGGAGGGGCTGTTTCCATATTTATCAAGGATATCCACACCTCCAGGTTAGTGGCATTGCACAAAGTATCGGAGACCATCCATGTGCAACTGACAGTGGGCAAGACTGCTTTTCAGTTTATAGCATCCTATAGACCACCCTCTCAAAGTCAGGAATCCCACTCGACTTTCCTGAAAACATTGGAGAACATGAAGATCTCTCCGAACACCATTATACTGGGTGACTTCAACTACCTAAACATAGACTGGGAGCATTACTCAAGCCCCAGCACCTTAGCCCAAAGGTTCCTGGAATTTATAAACTCAAATGCTATGGAACAACTAGTCACCACTCCCACAAAAGGGGAAAACATACTAGACCTGATCATTACCAACATGGGGACTCTATGCTCCATAGCAGAAGTATATCCCTCATTGGTAAGATCAGACCATAAATTAATTTCACTGGATATCCACATCCCGACCCCACCCCCAGCCCAGAAAACCACAGTGAAAAACTTCTCAAAAGCGAACTTCACACTTCTCAAAACCGAAGTGGAATCCTTCAAGGCCCCAGGGCCAGTGGAAACTACAGCCCAAACTGCAGAAGCCTATATAAACGCATTCTACGGACATCTCCAGGAATGCATGGATCATGCTATCCCAAACAAAATCAAGACCCAATCATCCAAAGGCAGGCATCCAGTCTGGTGGACCCCAGCCATAAATAAATTGTACAACAGAAGGAGGAAGCTACTACATGATAGAGCAAAATCCCTAAAAGGGAAGGCATCTCTGATCAGTACTAGCAAAAAATTACGATCCCTCATAAAATCCTCCAAGGCCAGCTTTGAGAGAAAAATTGCACAGGACACTAAAGACAATCATAAGGCTTTTTTCAGTTATGTTAGGAACCTGGAATGCAACTCCCAGACTTGTTCTGAGTTGATTCTAAACGACAAAAAATACACTGAACCCACAGACATCACCAATATCCTGGCAGACAGGTTCAGTGCAAACTTCTCCACCCCCCCCCCACCAAAAGAGCAAGTATCTATCCCGGCAGAGTGCAGCCTTCCAAACATCTCTGATGCTCAGGTGAAGGCCACCCTCTCCAAAGCAAAAAACACTGCTTCCATGGGACCAGATGGCGTCCCGGGTTGCGTCCTACATGAACTCCAAGAAGAACTAATCCCTCAAGTAAAACTGCTGTACAATCTCAGCCTCACTACAGGATATATGCCCAAAGAATGGTGTACAGCAACAGTGGTCCCACTCCACAAAAGTGGCGCCTCTACTGACCCTGGAAACTATTGCCCCATAAGCCTGACTAGCCTAGTCTGCAAGGCTATGGAGAGGATCATCATGGAACTCATAAACAAAGACATTGGGGACCTACAGACACTAGATCCTACCCAATTTGGCTTCGTCAAGGGAAGATCCTGCCTTTTGAACCTGGTCGACTTCTTCAAAACAGTCACCAAGGCCATAGATGAAGGGAAGGTAGTCCACACAGCCTATCTGGACCTCGCAAAGGCATTTGACACAATACCCCACTCGGGCATCATAGATAAGTTATCCAGCCTAAATATAAACCCCTATGTCACAAGATGGGTCGCAAACTGGCTCAAAGACAGAACCCACAGAGTCAGAGTTGCTGGAGCCATGTCAGACTCGAAACCGGTCACAGGTGGCGTCCCACAAGGTTCTGTCCTGGGACCTCTCTTGTTCGGTATTTACTTTTCTGAGGTACAGGCCAATGTGGGAGGACTATGGCTCACCAAGTTCGCAGATGACTGCAAATTGGGCGCCATAATCGACTCTCCAGCTGACACAAACATCCTTCAGAAAGGTCTCGCAGAGATGGATAACTGGTGCCAGAGCCATGGTCTGTAGCTAAATGCCAAAAAGTGTATAGTCATACCCTTTGGCAAAAACAATGTGCCCACAAATTACCACATAGGTGGTAACCCATTAAGTACAGAGAAAGTAATTAGGGATCTGGGGACCCAAGTTGATAGCAATCTCTCCTTTGACAACTACATTGCCAAAGTGGTTAGAAAGACCTTCTACATAACCCACCTAATCATGAAATGATTCACATCTAGATCAAGAGAGGTAGTTGTGCCCCTTTATTCATCCCTCATCAGGCCCATCATAGAATACAATGCCCCCTTTGGGATTTACCTTACCTGACACCTGCAGCAATTAGAAAGACCCCAAAAGTACCTCACCAGGAGGATCAAGGGACTCAAACAGATGCCATATGCTGCTCAGTTAAAAAAACTCCAACTCTACTCAGTTGCATACCGCCTACTTTGAGGTGATCTATGCCTGACATATAAAGCTATGTCCAACCCAGAATTAATGGACATGCTCCACCTCAGTAAATCTAAATCCCTTAGAGCCACGCACTCGAGGGACTTGAACCTCAGCACAGAAATAAATAGAACATGCTGGAGGGACAGATTCATAACCCAGAGGCTCCCTTCGCTCTGGAATAGAATTCCAATTCATGTTAGGCAGAGCACCTCACTGACTCTCTTCAAGAAGAATCTTGATGAGTGGATGGGGGATCGTAGGTTTGTCCCGGGGATTACTTCCGTGTCACTATTAGACAGAGGCACAGTAAACTAAACTTTAAAAAGGGCACAGTATACTCAAATCAAGGGGTGGCGTAAGCCAAACACAATCGGGCTAGGCTTATAAATGCCCCAGGGCAGATAGCCTAGTATGAACCTATGAACCTATAAGACTGTAGTATGAACCTATGAACCTATAAGACTGTGTTGCACCTGTCACTGACCTCATCTGGCAGAAACCTTACTTAAAATCACACTACAGTGACATGATTCTTGACAGACAGTCAGAGATAATCATCAGTGGGGACTTCAACATAAACTGAGGCATTACACTCACACCTGATAGCCTATGGAAATATGATGTATGGATCCTTCCAGTTCATCACACTACTACTGACTCAAGCTAAAGCTAAGGGCTAAAAACTACCATAGGAATGTAAGGCCGAGCTTCTTAAGATCTTCACAGATCAATAGCATAGTAAGCACCTATGTTGTTCTTCTTTCAGCTTTTCCCGGTTAGGGGTCCCCACAGCGTAACTCTAGTCTGCTAATGATTGGCAGTAGATTTTTAAGGTGCCAGCTTGATGCCCAACCTTCAATGAAGACATGCCCATTTACGCATGTCTTTCGAATGCCACTCGACCGTGGGGAGGACATGCAGACTCCACACAGAAGGCACTCCAGCCGAGAATCGAACGGGAGAACCTCTTATGGACTTACAAAAACAGTGTTATAACCCACACATTGGGACTAGTTTCTAACTAGACTCCTTACACTAGTTCATACTGGCAGGGACACAATCTGATAGCCACACTGACTACTTGGCAATACCCTGTGACTAAGTACACTTTCAAATGGTAGTTTATACTAAAGTAATTATTACCATAAAAATAACATGATGGAATATGATGGTGATTCATGATGCAACAGTATAAATCATGACCAAAGAATGCAGACCTGGAGATGCTCCATGAATGCTAGGATACAGCCAACTGCTGCAGTAATTAGTATTTTTACACTTTTGGATGGATTCATGAAGATACAGTCCACAGACAGCTATATCAGAAGAGGGACTTGGGAGTTAAGGTATCGGTGTTACTGCTGTCTTATCAGTTTTCACTCTCAGATTTAGCATGAGGTCTGGACCAAGGAATAGCTGCGTGTCTGAATTTGACAGACAATATCTCAGAATCTCACCAGAATATAAAAACGGAGTCAATATGTAAGTTAAAGAGCATCTAATAACAAGGCAAATTCTAATGTGAATACAGCCAGGCCTTGCAAAGAACCTGAAGAATGAAAGAAAAGCAGAAACACAGATTCAAGCTAAGAGAAACAACATGAGTCTTTAATGCACTGACAGGGATGTATTTCTGAAAATGTAGGCAGAGATCCTAGTATCACATAGCTAGATACTTATGGTGCAGACAGGCAATACTTAGGAATACAAGGGTCAAATAGGTACAACAAATGTTGATATTCAATTACCTGAGGTCCTGGTGACTATGTAAAGTTTGCAGTTCAAGCTATTTTTTGTGTGCGGTGAAGATATTTGCTACCCTTGCATCTGCCAAATATCACACAGGTGTCTGACGTACCATTGCTTACTGTAATGTTAACTCTCCTGTTGGCTAGAAAGTTCAGGAGGGCATTTACTTTTTGAGGCATTAAGCTAGTGGCTGCTGTCTAGTCAGTTCATTCCATTTCAAGTAAACAATATTTATACTGCCAAGACAATTCAGAAATCCACAAAGCTCCTAAGAATGTCCACAGAAATGAATAAAACCATTCCTAAATCATTGTTTTTTGACTACTGTAATGCAAGAAGGCACTGCTTGCAGTGTTCTTATAACTAACCACAGTATTTAAATCTGTGGTTCTCTCTACTGTGTAAACTTTGACATCTAAAAAACTAAACCTGTTTGTGTTCTTATTCAAAGTAAAAGTTAAAAAAATAAGTATTCTGATTGTAGTAATAAAATCACTTAACTGTTCTTCTTTCCCAACCAAATAAAACAGTATAATTGATAAAGCAATAATATTACTTAACTTTTCAAAGCTTCTAATATTGTTGACAGTATATAATTCACAATATGCCATTACCAAGTTAGCATAATTAAATGTCATTCAGGCACCCATATATACACTTTTCTTTTGACAACAAAAAATCCCTCAGGAAAAAAAAAATAGATTGTTTAACACTTATTCCATACTCTTTGTTAAAATGTCATTTATCCTATACTGTATTATTTATCCCTATAGAACATATGTGACACCTATTCAACCCCTACATCCTGTGGTTTTACTGTCTAGCTAGACTATACATCAACTGTTACTAAAAACTCATCAGCTTGCATAGTCACATTTCTAGTCTTCTCCAAAAAAATGAAAAGTATCCCTGATGAAATACAGCATATTTTGGATTATTATAAAAAGTAATCTGTCAACAAACTTAGAAATAGGTTCTAATTTTGAAGCTGGGGAGAACACTATAGATCTTAGAGGGGAAACATTCATATTTTTGTGGATGTTGGATATGCCAAACAATTTCCCTATACATGGATGTTCCATACTGAAAAACTCATGCATGGAATTAGAAATAACCCCATCCATGTAACTGTCAAATAACCAATAATAAGAAGGTCTATAATCATTTTTGATACCACTCACATACACTCTCATAAAAAGAATAATCTTTCAACATCCATATACCAACCAATTATTGTAATCATCAGTATTCATGATGACTGTCAATCCTCCCTTGACAGCTTTCATAATACAAAATGTATTATCTAAAGGCTGTTCTCTTTAACTATTTTTTTCATGACAAATCATATTATAATATTTCATAAAAAAATGAAACCTTTAGTCGAATAAATAATTAAAACAAAAGAATGACTAAATACAAAATAAAAATAAATTTAATTCAAAGGAAACACACATTCAGTTAGTGCTTTCATCTCAACAGACTTCTTCAAGCTGAATGTAATATAATAAATAACCACAATTTATAACAAGAACGTCAAATGATCTCCATAGAATAATTAAATAATTACTTCCTAAATTGATGCCTAACCCTCGTTACTTAAAAAAAATACTTTAACATTTTCTTTATCATTTAGACTTGGAGGGTTACATGCATCGTCTTATCTGCCAGCAGTATTCAATCCAGTCTAATACCTCTTTTGCATCAACCCTATTCAAAAAGTTATGAACCTGATCAATAACTATAAAATTAAAATCCACCTTCTATTTACCTTTAAGGTAATGTTTACTTAGCACATTATTTTTATCTCCTATTTCAATGACATATACTTGCTCATATATTCTAAAATGTAGCTCCCTGATTGCCCCCCCCCCCCATATAGTATGCTGAACAGGACAAACAAACACTAAATACAATGCATATTTAGAATTGCAAGAGGAATATCCTGGTATAAAGACTCTTCTATCTTTAATGACCACCTCAGTCTTACCTACATTTAAACACTGGCAATATTTGCAATTATAACACTTAAACATACCTATTTTCTTACTTTTTTCTTTAACTAAATCCAAGTTAGCTTGAAACTTATCTTTCAAACTTTGCCCCATTTTGTTAACAAATACTGGCTCATCTCCCACTATTTTTCTGACTTCTGGGAAATTTCTCAGAATCTTCCAGTTGTCCTTGATAATGATTTTTATATTTTTTTTCATCTAGGGGAAATTGTACCATCATCCCTGTTCTATAATCTCTTTTAACAGCAGACTGCTTATTACAAAAATGGCATTTTCTTTTGGTAATTACTTCTATCATACTTCTGTCCATCATCTTTTTCAGATATCTTCTTGCTGCTAATTTATTAAATAAACTAGATGCTTCTTTGTAGAATTCATTTCATCATCAGTTAAATCACTAACTCTCATTAGTTGTCCTTTCACTGTATTATTTTTAAAATTTTCCAGAATGCATACTATCAACACTTAAGTAAGTATTGTTTTGCACATCCTTTTTGAATATTTTAGTCTTTAACTTCACATTTGTATAAACTTCAACATCTAGAAATACAACTCTATTAAGATCACAAGAAAATACAGATTTTAAATAATTATACACATTATTAATAAAATCTACAACACTTTCAAACTTTTAACTCACCTTTCCAAATTAAAAAAAATGTTATCGATAAAATGTTTATAAAACGCAATACTTTCAAAAACTCGCTCTTACAAATATATTCTTTTTCCTACCCAGTCATGAAAACATTTGCATAGCTAGGAGCTATGACTGCTCCCATGGCCACTTCATAAACTTGCTGGAAAAAGGCATTAAATTAAAAAAAATGTAATTCAAACCTACACCAAGCATTTCTATTAGTAAATAAATCAAATTGTCAGAAAACAACTTTGAACTTATTAGTTCCATTCTAAGAAGCTCCATTCCAACTTCATTGGGTACCATAGTAGATGACATACCTGTGGAAGCATGGAGATGTTTAAGTGAAATGGCAGTGGAGTTTCTAACCAGATTGTTTAATGAAATCTTGGAAAGTGAAACGATGCCAATGGAGAAAAAGGGTTTTGGTACCAATTTTTAAGAATAAGGGTGATGTGCAGAGCTGTAGTAACTACAGAGGAATTAAATTGATCTGTCACAGCATGAAGTTATGGGAAAAAGTAGTGAAAGCTAGGTTAAGAAGGGACATGATGATTAGTGATCAGCAGTATGGTTTCATGCCGGGAAAGAGCACTACAGATGCGATGTTTGCTCTGAGAGTTTTGATGGAGAAGTACAGAGAAGGTCAGAAGGAGTTGCATTGTGTTTTTGTAGATTTAGAGAAAGCATATGAGGGTGGCTAGAGAGGAGTTCGGGAGTGTCAGAGAAATATGTAAGAGTGGTGCAGGATATGTACGAGGGTAGTGCGACAGTGGTGAGGTCTGCAGTGGGAGTGATTGATGTGTTTAAGGAGGTGGGATTACATCAAGGATCAGCTCTGAGCCCGTTCTTATTTGCAATGGTGATGGACAGGTTGACAGACGAGATCAGACAGGAGTCCCTGTGGACTATGATGTTTGCAGATGACATTGTGATCTGTAGTGAGAACAGGAAACAGGTGGAGAAGACACTAGAGAGATGGAGATATGCTCTAGAGAGAAGAGGAATGAAGGTCAGCAGGACTAAGACAGAATATATGTGTGTAAATGAGAGGGAGGATAGAGGAATGGTGAGGATGCAAGAAGTAGAGGTGGCGAAGGTGGATGAGTTTAAATACTTGGGGTCAGTAGTTCAGAGTAATGGTGAGTGTGGAAGACAGGTGAAGAAGAGCGTACAGGCAGGATGGAATGGGTGGAGAAGTGTGTCAGGAGTGATTTGTGACAGATGAGTACCAGTAAGAGTGAAAGGGAAGGTCTACAAGAGGGTTGAGAGATCAGCTGCATTATACGGGTTGGAGACAGTAGCATTGACAAAAAGGCAGGAGTCAGAGCTTGATGTGGCAGAATTAAAGATGTTAAGGTTTGCAGTGGGTGTGACGAGGGTGGACAGGATTAGGAATAAGTATATTAGAGGGTCAGCCCAGATGATAAGGATGAAGCTACCAGATAACAGGAAAAGAGGAAGGCCTAAGATAAGGTTTATGGATGTGATGCGAGAGGACATGCAGGTGGTTGGTGTGACAGAGCAAGATGCAGAAGACAGGAAGAAATGGAAACAGATGATCCGCTGTGGCGACCCCTAACCGGGAAAATACAAAAGAAGATGATGAGTGTATAAAGACTGTATGTCCAAAGTAAATAGTCAGAATCAAAGTCACACTTTGAAGCCCCTGTCTGCAATCAAAAGTGCCTCTTGTAAAAGAGTGCCCCAGTCTTACTACTATTTGCAAATGATCATCCAAAAAAGTAACAACTGGTCTTAATGGTGTATCATCCAAACTCTTATGTACTTTAGGCAGGCCATCAATTCAACTAATTTTAGGATTCCTAACCCATTAAAAAACTAGCCATCTCAGCATCAGTCATTCCATCACACAACCAAAATATTAGGATTCTCTAACAATTCATCAAGAACTTCACTCTTTTCACCTGTTAGATTATAATACTTGTTCTCAGGTTTCTCTTTAAATAAGTCTCTCAGCTGTCCTTTGTAGTCACAAAAAAGCCTCAAGTTCAGATTTTAACAGAGGATTAAGGAGTCTAGGTTTAAAAAATTATTTTGAGCTCTAAACTCTTCATTAAATAAAGATTTAAAGTTTAATTTTCTCACAGGCTCTCAAATTGTTGATCACAATATTTTGGTTTTGAAAGCAGTTAAGGGTAATACTTTGGTTGTTCTGGAGAGAAAAGTTTATAACAGCCATATGGAGATCATAGTATCATAAAAGATTACTAGGCTATCGACCCGGAGGTCATTTTAAGCCTAGACCTTTCAACCCAATGTAATACCATAGAAGTACTAGTCAATGCCCAAGATTGCATTTAGTGATGACTGTCCATGGCCAGGAGGGTTGTGGGCATTATCTCCAGTAAGAATTTACGGTGCCCCATCCACTAATCTAGGTTCCTCCTGAACAATGGCATAGAGGTGATTTGTTTCACATGAATTGTTAGCCTGTTCCAAAGATGTGGCAGTCACTGGGAGATAAATCTGTCCCTTTAGCATGTCCTATTTAAGTCACAGGCCATATTTAAGTCCCTGGAATGGGTAGCCCTATACCCATTTGATAGGTTTGGGTCTTGGGTTGCTCTCTAGGCCAGGCATAAGTCTCCCTAAGAAGTCTATATGATACAGAGTATAGTGACAGGGATTTTAGTCGGTCCATGTAAGGCACATGCTGGAGGCCCTTGATCTTCTTTGTTAGAAACCTCTGATGTTTCTCTAATTGGGGTAGGTGCTTAGTATGTTACATACTGAATGGAGCTTTATATTCAGTTATGGGCCAGATAAGTACTTCTTCTGCTCTCAAAGCAATAACTTACTAATCAAGTGAGCTATGTGGAAAGCTTTCCTTACAATGGTAGACATGTGGTGGTCAAAGTTAAGGTTGTAGTCAGCCTGTGTTCCCGGGTCCCTTACCACTTCATTGGTACTTAGGGTATTGTTACTGATTTGATAGTGTGAAGGGACATTGCTTGTACTGAAGGGAATGATGATGCATTTCTTTGTATTCAGTTTGAGACCATGACTAATACAGCAGTCGTTGGTCTGTGTGAGACCGTCCTGGAGTGTGCTAACATAATTCGGGGATTCAATGATTGCACCTAGTTTGCCAGATTTAAAAGGCAGGATCTGCCCCTCAGGAAGCTGAATTGGGTAGGATCCAGAGTTTAGAGATCAACAATGTCTTTATTTATGAAGTCCAAAATGATATGTTCCATGGCCTTACAGATGAGGCTGGTCAGGCTTATGGGTCTGTAATTCCCTGGGTCTGTTACTAGGCCACTTTGTGGAGGTGAATAACTATAGCTGTTCTCCATTCCACAGGAACAAAGCCTGTAATTATGCTATGACTGAAAAGGGTACTTAATGGTGATGCTAGTTCATGTTTTTACTTGTTTATAAGACAGCCTGGGATGTCATATGGTCCCATAGAGGCTGTGTTCTTTGCCTTGGACAGAGCTTTGAGGACCTGTTCTTCAGATATGTAAGGTGGGAGAGAGTTTGGGGGAGGGTTTGTTGTAAGTTAGGAGGGGATAAGGGAGTGACATTTTCACCAAATATATCCGCTAGCAGGTTTGGTATCTCTGCGAGGTCAGAGTGTGTGATACCATTGTCCATCAGTTCTGCACATGCTTGCATCCTACCCTTTAATTTACGTACATAGCTGTAAAAGGCCTTATGGTTATCCTTGGCAGTACTTGCTAGGTTTCTCTCAAAGGAGCTCTTGGAAGATTTGACAAGTTGTCTTATTTGCCTGTTAAGGCTGAGGAGGGTGCTTTTCCGTTTTTCGGTCCTTGTCTTTGTTTTCTTGGACAGCAACATTTTGTGTTTATTGTAGAGTTTGTTGATGCTAGAAGTCCACCATGACAGCTTGATTTTACTTTTGGCTGTGCCTTTGATTCTATCTGGTACAGCCGGGTTTATACACTTATGCAAGTGATTGTACAGGGCTTTTGTGTAAACGTTGCCGTAGTTACCACTTTCAGCTTGGGGTGAGGCTTGGAACACATTTATACCTTCACCTAGGAGGGTATAGCTTGCCTTGCTGAAGTTTTTTAGTCTGATTTCACCTTTTGTGAGTTCTGGTTTTAGTGTCAGTTTGAAGGTGACTGATTTGTGGTCCAACAGTTGCAGCAGTTCACTTCTTTGACATGTTGGTAAGGACCAGGTCTAGAATGTTTGTTCCTATTGTTGGGGTATAAACAATTTGCTCCAGGGAATTAGAATTCACAAAGTCAAGGAACTTTTGTGCTAACAAGTTTGGGCTAGAGTAGGTTTTCCAGTTGATGGTGGGATAATTGAAATCCCCCATAACCAGTGTGTTCAGTAACATGTGGATTGTCTTCAGTTTGGTTAAGCAGGCTTCATGGGTGTCATGACCCATGGAGGAGAATCTATAACTGGCTTGAATGGGGGGTCTTACCCACTCTAACCTGAAACTGGAGTAACTCCATGGAGTTGTCCAGTCTAACTAGACGTGAGTGAATTTATCTCTAATATAGATTGAAACACCACCTCCTTTGGCTTTCACACATTCATTTTGAGGTCTAAAGGTGTGAAAAGCATTGTAGCCTTGCAGAGACAAAGTACTCTCTGAGGCCTTAAACCAGGTTTCTGTGACTGTACAGACATCTACATCTTCTAGTGATAGAAGTGCTTCCAGGGAGTACAGTGTTTGGTTTAAATTCCTAGCATTTAGCAGAATGACCCTTATTTTGTTCTGATTGTTTAATTTCACATCAGTAATGTTGTTTTCGAGCCATTGCCTAAAAAAGGCACTATGGGGGTGGCAAGAGCCTTTGCCAACAGCCGAAAGCCTAGGGGTGCCCAGTGCAAACTGTCTCTGGCAAAGCAGCTAGGTTTGTTGACCATGGCTTCCCAGGCAGACAGGAAATGGATCCCCTTAGAATAACACCAAAAACTAAGCCAATTATTGAAATCAATAATTTTTTGTTTATACTGTGGCATAATGTTAGGTGAGAGTAGTATGCTGCTCAACGCTAGGGACATACCTGCCTGTGACACATACTCAGAGAGTTCAACCATGTCTCTCTTCATATAGTCCAGTGAGGTTCATCTCAAGTCATTCACACCAACATGAACCATGACAGAGTCATAACGGTACCTGTTGCTGAGAGACCTGAGTGCATGCGTGATTTGGTGAATCTTGGCACTGGACAGGCAGCTAACCCTGACTTTCTCCTTGTCCAATCTGGTGAGTGGGACATCTGTGTACTTTGCTATTGAGTCTCCAGTGACAAGAAAAGTACGTTTTTGAGTGTTACGCCTTACGGGCGTGATGGGTGAGACACTGGTGTTGCTATGTGTCATGTGTGCTGTGGAGACTGTGTTAGCTGTAGCAGAGTTGTGTTTTAGAGGTCTCTGGTGTTTCGGTAAGTTTTTCAAGAGAACCACCGCATATGTAGATTTACATGTTTGATGTGAACTATGTGTATGAGTAGTGGTACAATGTGAATATGTAGTGGTGGATGAGTTGACAACCTTCTCTGTGTTACTGTCTTGAGTGAGAGAGAGCATGGATACTAGATTCTTGGTGTAAATACATCTCTCGCACTCTACTATACTGTGTTATTAGTAGGGGGTTGTGTGTGTACATGAGGCAATGTCTACAGTGCCTCGTGCCTCAAAGGGATGATGCTGTTGGATGCAAGTTTTTTCAAGAATGTGTTTTTTTTCAGATATTAAGAAAATATATGGCAGAATTGACTCATAGAGGGTGGGTTGTGTGATGGAGTGATTGATGCTGAGACAGCTAGTTTTTTTTTTTTTTTTTAATGGGTTATGAATCCAACATTAGTCAAATTTTTGGCCTGCTTAAAGTACATAAGAGTTTGGACACTCCACCTTTAAGACCAATTGTTACAAGCAGTGGATCTAACACTGAATCTATGGCTATTTTTTGGATGATCATTTGCAAAAAGTAGTAAGGCTGGGACACTCTTTTACAAGAGATACCTTTGATTTCAGACAGGGGCTTCAAAGTGTGACTTTGACTGATTCTGACTATTTAGTGTCTTTGGACATAGTCTTTATACCCAATGAAGTTGGAATGGAGTTTGTTAGAACAGAACTCATAACATTGCAGAACAATGCTTACTTGAGTTTTGATAGTATGCATTCTAGAAACATTAAAAATAATACAGTGAAAGGACAACTAATGAGAGTTAGTGATTTAACTGATGATAAAATGAATTCTACAAAGAAGCATCTAGTTTATTTAATAAATTAGCAGCAAGAGGATATCCAAAAAGATGATGGATAGAAGTATGATAGAAGTAATTACTGAAAGAAAATGTCATTTTTGTAATAAGCAGTCTGCCGTTAAAAGAGATTATAGAACAGGGATGATGGTACAATTTCCCCTAGATGAAAAAAAGGTAAAAATATTATCAAGGACAACTGGAAGATTCTGAGTAGTTTTCCAGAAGTCAGAAAAATAGTGGGAGATGAGCTAGTATTTGTTAACAAAAGGGGGCAAAGTTTGAAAGCTAAGTTTCAAGCTAAGTTGGGTTTGGTTAAAGAAAAAGGTAAGAAAAGAGGTATGTTTAAGGGTTATAATTGCAAGTATTGCCAGTGTTTGAATGTAGGTAAGACTGGAGTGGTCATTAAAGACAGAAGAGTCTTTATACCGGGATGTTTCTCTTGTGATTCTAAATATGTACTGTATTTAGTGTTTTGTTTGGCCTGCTCAGCATATTATATAGGGAGGGCAATCAGGGAGCTACATTTTAGACTATATGAGCATGTATGTGCATGCCATTGAAATAGGAGATAAAAATAATGTGCTACGTAAACATTACCTTAAAGGTAAATAGAAGGCGGATTTTAATTTTATAGTTATTGATCAGGTTCATAACTTTTTAAATAGGTTTGATGCAGAGGAGGAACTGGACTGGAGGGAATACTGCTGGCAGATAAGATGATGCATATAACCCTCCAGATCTAAATGATAAAGAAAATTTTAAAGTTTTTTTTTTTTTTTAAAGAAAGAGGGTTAGGCATCAATTTAGGAAGTAGTTATTTTTATTCTGTTGATATCATATGATGTTCTTGTCATAAATTGTGGTTATTTGTTATATTACATTGCATCTGAACAAGACTTTTGAGATGAAAGCACTAACGGAATGTGTGTTTCTTTTGAACTAAATTTATTTTTATTTTGTATTTAGTAATTCGTTTGTACATATTATAATATTTATTCATCAATTATCTTCTCAAATCTTCTGTTAATATCTTTTAATAGGAATCCTCAAAAACTCTGATAACTGTATATAAAGGTGGACTAAAAACACAGGGCACTTTAAAATCTGTTTTACTTGGTATTAAAACACCCTTTAAATTCAGTTTTTGCATGAACTCCTTAAAATCTATAATTGTGTTAACCAAAACTGCCCATGCTGAAAGAATAAAGGAAAAACTTATGAAGCTCCAGGGCATTTTACATATGGTTCATCTTTTACAGTATATTTTGCTCAGTATGTCACATGTGATATGCTGTTACATAGGAAAAAACAACAGAACCTTAAGAAAAGGAAGTTAGAATTGAGGAGTCGACTCCACAAAGAGGCAAGTTACAAGCGGAGTCCCTCAGGGATCAGTTCCCACGTCTGTAAATTCAAGGCCAATATCAGTGGTCCCTGGCTAACTAAATTTGCAGATGATTGCAAATTAGTAGTCATTGAATCCCCCACTGACACAAATGTTTTCCAGAAAGGACTGGCCCAGACAAATAACTGGTGTCAGACCAATGGACTAAAACTAAATGCCAAGAAGTGCATAATAGTATCTTTTGGGAAATCATCCACCCCTGGTAACAATCATATTGGCAACACACCTGTAAGAGTCAACCCAGTAGTCTGGGACATGGGGACACACATTGGCAGTAATCTAGCCTTTGACCATCATGTGTGAGGAAATCATTCTGTGTTGTGCAACTTATAAAAAAATGGTATGGCATCTAGGTCCAAGGAGGTCACTGTCCACTGTATTCAGCATTCGTAAGACCTATCATTGAGTACAGCGCCCCCTTTGGTATGTACCTGTCTAGGCATATCCAACAATTATAACATTCACAGAGGTTCCTCACTGAAAGAATACAAGGTGTAAGTAACATGTCCTCCACAGACTGCCTCATTGTCCTATCCTTGTATTTTGTCTCCTACAGGCTGTTAAGGGGAAATCTATGCCTGGCGTATAAAGCATTGCCAGACCTCTCCCTGATGGACTTCCTGCATACCCACAAAACAAACAGCACCAGAATTACTTGTTCTAAAACCTTGCCTGTGATATTAATAGGTCCTGCTGGAGAAACAAGTATGTATACCACAGACTACCCCTTCTCTGGAACAGGCTCCCCATTCATGTGACGCAGAGTTCCTCCCTAACCCAATTCAAGTGTAACTTGGGCAATTGGATGGGGAACAGGAAATGTATTCCTGGTTTGGCACCTATATCTGTAATGGCCACGGGCAGCCTGTAAATGGTTTATCTCCCAGGCCCCTGCTTGTAAATGTTTCATCTCCCAAGCCCCTGTTTACACTTATCAAGGGTACCAGACTTGTCAGAGATTTGGGATGCATGGCTAAGCATAACAAGGTCCTGTGATCATTAGCCTAGTAAACACCTATGAACCTATCAATCTGTTATGGGTAAAAAATAAAAAATGCTGTCAATACTTTGGCCAAACATTCCACAATATTTGTTGGTTTTAAGAAATTCATTTTAGTAGTGGATTATGTTACCTGAAAATTTTCAGGGGAACAAAGATGATGAACTTGATTTTTTTTTAATTAAATGGTAGATTGTATTGAATTGCTGTGTTTCCCTTGGATTAAATTATGCTGTGAACTACAAATGTATTTTAGAAAGAAGTAATGACAAAAAATATATGTAAGTAATTTAAAATAGGGAGAGTATATATTTTGATTAGTCATTTAACTTTGTATATTCAATAAAAGAATGGATTAGTTGCAAAAGATTTTAATCTGATGAAGACCTTTTATGGTCAAAAGCTCTAAATAAATTTAAATTTATTTTGCTCTGCACCGAGTGTTTTTTTCTTTTTTAATATTTATATTGTGCCTTTAAATAAAGTGAAAAGAAAAAATGTTGAAAAAGATCTGAAATGTTTCTGCAATGGAATTTGACATTTAAGGCAATATACAGTAAGATATAGCCTGGCTTGATAGCACAGAGGTTAAGATGCAGTATTACCAGCTGGTAGACCTGGGTTCATAGCCTGACTGGCAATCAACTTCCTTAATATGCGTTATTAGTAAGCTTCATGGAGTCTTGCCATGAGTCGATTTCAACTCAAGGGCAATTACTTGCTTTTTATACTATAGCTATGCTTTGAGTAAAAAAGTAGTTGGAGAAATCAGAGTTAACACCATTAATTGCCCTTTTATGGAAATTAGCTTGATTTCTGTGACCCAACAAAGTACAATAAATTTTTGTGGAGAATTAAGAACTAGTCGCTTGTGTGCCTTGTTACTACAGTAGGTCTAGGGTTACCACCTGTCCATCTTTGCGAGGGACAGTCCGTCTTTGGGCAGTTGTGTCCTGCAAAAAAAACTACAAAATGGCAAATGTCCTCAGATTTTAGGACAAAAAATATTTCCTAAGTTTTCTTTAATAGTTGCATGCAACAGCTATTTTGTATCTGAAATACCTAAATGTTCTATGAAACAGCATAAGCAACTCAAATGTTATACGAATGAGCTTTTATTTGTGTAAAAAAGTGAAGTTCTGTAGTTTGCACTGGCCGTGGGTAGGTTTAGTTCTTCAAAATCTCATGTTTCTACAAAAATGTCCCACTTTGGGCATTTGAAAAGGTGACAACCCTAAGTAGGTCATTACTCTGGTTCAGATGTTGATGGCAGATGGTACCATTCAATGAATGGTATCTCCAGGAATATAATTTTCTTGATTTAAGTTCCTCAAACTAAGAATTTCCTAAGTGGCTTTACTTTTTTACTCTGTACTACACAATTGTAGCATTGAAAGTACATTTTTCTCCCTTGTAGGGTGGTTTTCTTTTTCCCATGATTGTGTAACCATGAAGTTATAAGTAAGGTAAATACTGCTGCAAAAGTCTTTTTTCATGATGTCCTTCGTGGTTTCAATGACTATACTGTTAACAAGTTTAACTCAGGCAGTTTGCTGTCTGTGGATTATATATCAACTTCTCACAGGCACCTGCTAAAGGAAGAAGATCAAAAATTAAAAAGCCAGAGAGGAAATAAAGTGCATCAATAGAAATCACATGTTTAATAACATGACAAGCAGGTAAAGGTGCACTCAAACTACATCTGCCTTAACCTTGAGCACATTCTTTTGCTAAACAAGCATATTAGGAGCTGTCATTTCACAGACATTATTATTCAGTATTATTACTGTTGTAATTTTCAAACCCCTTGCCTCTGTGTAACAGTGCATTCTCAAGTCTGTTTGTTTTTGAAGTAACTAAAGACTAAGTTGAAGCCAAAAATATTTTAAATGTCCACCCTGGAAGAAGTAAAATGTTTATCAGTCTATTTTCAACACAAAGACAGGGCCATATGCATCAGGAGCTGCTATAACTAAATCTAGGACCTGAAGTACAGCAAGCATTTTCTGATATCCAAGGCAGAATGGGATAAAGTGAATAACTGAGTATCTTTTGTATTACAGGAATCACATTTTTACTTGGATTTATCATTGACCTTAAAGGAGTCACTGGACCAACCTTCAGTGGATGTCGGCAATTGACTCTAACAAACAGTATAATTAGTGAAATGGTAAGCTTAAATTACAGGACAAGTGGTAAAGCCATATCTGAAATATGCAAATCCCAACACTGCACATATTTTGTTGATTATTTATCTGTTTATCTATCGATCATTTATTGACTCATTACAAGCATGTGCGCCTCCAGGTGTTTCTGCAGTTCCTCCTACTGCACCTGTAGGTGTTAAGTATTTCTAGTTCATATTTGCATTAATAATTCCAAAACCATACATACAAGGTATCAGAATATTTTATCTTGAAGCATACATAATGACAAACACAATCGTATTAATATTTGGCCTCTGTCAATGAGTATTTGTTAGAATTGTAAGGTGATAATTTCAATTTTAAAGGCTCAAGCCACACCCACTGGGAGTTAAAGGTATACACTTCAAAGAGCTGCAATGGAGGGAATGAGTTAAATGAGATGGTCCATCAACACTTTTCAGCCGTAACCCAGATTACAGTTGCAAAGATAAATCTAAAACATACACACTCGTCTGTATCCAATCAACCAGCATGTTTTTTGGGATGTCAGAAGAAACTGGATTACACAGAAAGTATGTGCAGACACAGGAAAACATGTCAACTCCACATAGACAGTGACTAGTAGTGAGGGCTGAACACTGAGGTTGTGATGAAGAGCTCTGACCATTGAATTTTTGCACTAAATAATGTAAATTAGATCACATTCTCTGATTGTCTGCTTAATCTAGTTCAGGGTCCTAGGGAAGCTGTAACTGTCCCAACACTCAGTAAGCATATGACAATGACCTTGGATGGGAGGTGTCAACCCATTCTAGGATACACGTTCGTAGTCATTCACACACAATTGCAAACAGCTTAATTGACCTCCAAATCATCAAGATTTCCCAAATAAGTATCACATGTGTGAACTCTATATCCCATTGCCCTGTCCATTTATTTATTTATTTTTATTAATTTGTATTTTTTCTATTATTTTGGACTTTATGATTCTTGATTATTTTGGAGGGGTAATAGAGAAGAGAAGTATTATGCCATATCAGTGCAAGGTTTTTAATTATAATTGGTTTAGCTTTGAATCTTTTGTATGAATAAGGCAGAAGAGCATTGTGTCATTTTAATTTTTATCTGTGAGATTTTGAAATCACCCTAGTTATTTGAAGATCATTAATTTAGTTGTATTGACATACATACATGTGCAAATGGTTTGCTTAGTCAGTGTTGCTCTTGTGTCAGCAGTAGGGCTCTGCTAAACCCTTTCCTAAAACTGCCATTCTGCACTATGGGGCTTGGCTCAGGCCTGTCTCTGCTGAGTAGTTTGTGATAGTTGCAATGTCAGCTGACTGACTAATTGTTTGTAACATTCTGAATACTGCGATAAGTCCAAATTTGAAAAGTCAGGACTGTTGTAACGACTGCTAACTGTGAAAATCCATTAGAAGTTAGTTTGACTAATCTTACTCATATTATTTGATGTCAACTTTTTCTACTTAATATGCTTTATTGGTGATTTTTTTTAAGTGCAGAGCAAAAAGACTGTGGCAACATATTATACAATAGGTAGACAATAAATTGGTTAAGACCTTTGCGTCAAATTCCCAGGAGGATCAGATCTGACCCTGGTTACCGTCTGTGTGCAGTTTGCATGTTCCCTGTGAAGTTGTCTTTTCCCACTTCCCTAAAACATGTTGATAGATTGAACATTCAGATTATCTAGATTAGAGTTATTCTTGCTTTTGTGGTCCAAGTCATGGTTGAAGAGGGTTCCAGGGGCCACCTGACTTACCCAGTTAACAAACAAATTCATAATATATCATTACAGGAGCAATACAATTAAATAGCCAAAGAGCCACTGACAATTCATTTTTATGCTTACATTTACCAGAAATTAAATTTTGAAAATGGTGAGTCAAAAAACCTGCAAAAATAGAAAGACATTTTTTTTTGCAGGAAGGTAAGCCCCCCCCCTGCACCTCCTGATGTGGGGAGCACCCCCCCAAAATATTTAATTATACATACCAAAACCACATCTGCAACACAGTGGAGAAAAGGGGAAAACCCCTGAAAGGTGCACCATTGGCCTGCACATTACTATACACTGTGATGAAACTCACAGCGATTTAACATCTTTGCAATGAAGATGTGCAACGGAAGAATAAGTGATGACTACTAGGTACTCCCAGTTAAAAACTGAAATAGAATTCTTTGATTACACAGACAGATCCAAGCAGTATCATGATGTCACACCAGCATTCAGCATGAAAGTGTTTAGCCAGTCATATTGACTAACAATAAAAATACTTGGGAGAACAAATCAGATTACTCATTAACGCCATCCTTTTTGCTGAAAATTGCACAAAGGTGAATAATGCATTAAATCACAGTACTATTCAAGAATCCAAGAGACAGTTGCAAGGACAAAGATATCTTCAGCGTCAACAGCTAAAATTGTATATCCAAGAAAAAATATGCCTGGTATCACACAGCTCCTCAAATTCACGACCTTTTATTAAAACAATTAGTAATCAGCTCTATAGTATGTAAACGCTTTCGGGTTTATCCAGAAACCCTTCATCAGACATATTGAAAAATATTTCTCATCATTTAAATATAGAAAAAGGCGCCAAAAAATTTTTAAACCCAATTAATTAAATACATACCAAAATTGTCCACTAGGTGGTAGTATTTCATCAAAAATTCAGTTCTCTTATTACATTTAATGACTTACTCACAGAAATACATTTATTACATTCATAATGCATATAAAAATATAAAAATATATATCTATAAATGTTAAAAATAGTAAAATATATATACACAAATATAATAAAAAAAATATATATATATATATATATATTCATTTATATTTGTTGACCGGGAGTGTTCGACTGGACGTAGGTCCATTTTCAGCGGAGGCCCGGGAGAAAAGCTCCACAGTTAAAATAAACAGACATTAGTTACATTGGATTACATAGCGATTAACAATTTACATAGCAATTACAACATATTTACAGATGAAGAACATAGTACATCAGTAGACAACTAGAATCTTTATCTGTGAAGTACATAACAGACATTAACAAATGTTAAAATAAGAAGTTCCTGCTGCATAAGTAATAGGCTTATGAGCATCTGAGCTTGCTATAATCAAGGTAGTTAGTGGAGTGGAAAGAAAGGTAGTGGTTGGATGGGGTGGGTGATATTAGAGTGGGAGTTGCAAAGGCATAGCCAGCATGTTTTTAGGTGCACTTTTAGTAAAGTTTTGAAGTGGGTGAATGATGGTACGGAGGTAATTATGGGTGGGAGGGAGTTCCATAATTTGGCTATGGTGCAAGAGAACAGTGCTTCACCAGCAGAGTTATTGGCTTTAGTGATCTGCAAGTGATTTTTGTTGCTGGATCTTAGTGGTCTGGTGGTGCGATAGGGTTGGAGTAGATTCTGGAGGGATGGGACATTTAGTGGATGGTTTACTAGTTTGTGGGCGAGTGAGAGTTGATACCATTGAAGGAGGTGAGGGAGTTCAAGCCAGCCCAGTTCAGCAAGTGAGAGACAGTGGTGACTATGGTAGGATGCCCCTGTGGCGAATTTAGCAATTTTGTTGTAGCAGGTCTCTAGCTTGTTTAGATTGCATTGCCTTAGGTTGGTATATATTGGAGAGGCATAAAGTAGGGTGGAGATAAGGTGGGAATTTGCTATTGAAATCTTTGCTGCTTTGGTGAGAAGATGCTTATTTCTGTATAATGCTCCTAGTTTTTTGTGGACTTTTTTTATGGTCATGGATACGTGAATGTCAAATTTTAGTTTATTGTCTATTTCCACTCCTACCAATTTGGTGTGTTCAGTTGGGTATATAGTGGTGTTGTCTTTTGCTGTGATGTTAAAGTGAGAGTTGTTTTGAGTATGTTTGGTGGGTTGGAAGATGAGTAGTTTAGTTTTGTTTGGGTTGAGTATTAATTGGGCATCGGAAAACCAAGTTTCAACAGAGGAAAAGGCTTCCTGTGTGACTTTTTGCAGTTTGGGTAGGGACTGGGCTGAGCAGATGATGGTCGAGTCATCTGCGTATTGTATGAGTGTGCCATGTGTGGTGGCAGAGGCTAGATTATTTGTGAAAACAGAGAAGAGTAGGGGTCCAAGGATGGATCCATGGAGAACCCCTATAGAGACAGGTAGTTGGGGAGATATGTCATTCTGCCATACAACGGATTGTTGGCGGTCAGACAGGTAACTCTGAAACCAGTTGGCGACTGATTGTGAGAAGGATAGGTTATTGAGGACAGAGATAAGTTGTTTGTGTGGGACCATGTCAAATGCTTTAGATAGGTCTAGGAAAGTAGCAGAGGAGAGATAGCCATTGTTTTTATGCTGAAGGATAGTGTTTGTAAAGGAGAGTAAGGTAGTGGTGGTGCTATGGTTTGGTCGGAAACCATGCTGAGTATTGGAAAGGAGGTTGTTAGTAAGGAGGTAGTCTGAGACCTGAGAGTGTATGCATCTCTCTAGTATTTTGGAGAGTGGAGAGAGAATAGCTATGGGGCAGTAATTGGTTAGTTCTGTGGAGGGTCCGCCTTTGTGTATATACATATATATATAGATATATATATATATATATATATATATATATATATATATATACATATATATATATATATATATATATATATACACATATATAATATCTGTGTCTCATATACTAAAATATGTATATATTTGTATGTTATCTGATGCTTTTCATGAATATATAACTAATGTTTTAAAGGGTCTATCTCTTCAAAATGATAATTTAATATACATTTGTATAGCTTTTATAGACTAGTATTTCTCCTGAATATACAACTAATGTTTTAGAGGTCTATCTCTTAGGAATGGTTTGATGGGAACTCTATCATTCATCCCCTTCCCTTTATATGACTGCATCCTGATTATCCATTTAATTTCATGTTGTACTGTGTGGTTCTTAATATTGCTTAGTCTCTTACTCCTATTAACTAGCTCTATTGCTGTAAATTTAAATTTATGGCTTAAGTCATTATCCAGTGTGTGCTTAACCAAAGCGTTTGTTTCATCCTCTCGATTAATGGCATATATGTGTTCTCTCACCCTTTCTCTTAGGGTTCTATTGGTTTTACCTATCTAGTACCTTGTACATTTCTCACAACTAGCCAAATAGATGAGGTCTCTAGATTTACAGTCCGCATAATGTTTAAAAACAGAAGTCCTACCATTATCTGGATGTGTAAAGCTACTAGAATGAGACATACGAGCATTGGTTGCAGCTCCTACAAGGAAAGGTACCATGTCTGCTAGATACCACCCTGCTTGTATTATTCTCTTCATAGCAAAGTAGTCTTTTTAGAGATTTACTATTGCTGTACCTATACCTGGGGTTAAGGCCAACAATATTACGTATCTCTTCATTAGTAGTCAAAATTGCCCAGTTTTTCTTTATTACTCCATTTACCATGTTATTATTATTATAATATGAGATATTCATCCTTATTTGATCATTGGTATGGGTCAATTGCATATCTGTTTGTGTTGATATTGCTGCATTGGTATCTCTTTTTCTAAAATAAGGTCTCCCTGTTCCTTGTCTGTCTACCTTATTCATGTCTTTCAATATCTCAACTTCTTGTTTAGAGTATCCCCTTGAAGCAAATATGTCACTAAGGAGATTCTATGTTTGTTCACATACAATATCACTAGTTAAGTTTGATATGCTCCTTCCTTGATTAATTACTATATTCTGATAAATGTGCTTTGGGTGCATACTTGTTCGATGGAGTAGACCATTCTTCCTGCAGCTCTTTCTATATAATCTAGTCATAAATTTATCATTTTCTTTGTTTATAAATACATCCAGGAACTCAATTCCTGTGGTTGACCATTTCCCTTCAAATTTCAGGAAGTTGGTGGTTTGATTTATATATACAATAAATGCTTGCAAATCAACCACACTCCCTTCCCATAAGAAAAAAACATCATCCACGAATCTTTTATAGTATTTGATTTTACTTTGATATTCTGTGTCCAGTATATACACTTTCTCCCATTGAGCTAGGACCAAATTTGCATACGAATTTGCACAAGGTATTCCCATGGCAACCCCCTTTTTTGTAAATAGTACTCTTTGTCATATAAAAAGACATTGTTTTCTAATACTAGCTCCAACAACAATAAACATCTCATTCTAATCAAGCTAGTCATATTGCTTGCACATAACAGTTGCCTTAAAAATTCAAGGCCTTCCTCATTAGGTATCATTGTAAATAGGGATTTCCCATCTAAAGTTACAAGGCATACATTTGATAAATCCATCATGTCATGTGCATAATCAGACATGCGCTTAAGAAATTCTTGTGTCCCTAGTTATTGTATTAATATTCTGTACTATTCCCTTAAGCTGTTTTTCTACATATATCGAAAGTGGCTCTGTTAGCCAACCTTTACTAGAGACTATAGGTCTCATCTTGGGGCTATGTATGTCTGTGAATTTTTGGTAGACCTCTAAAAATGGGTATGGTGGGTGACTCAACTAGAAAATACTTATATAGCTCCTGATCAATTCCTTCACACATCAGTAAATCATATAAGTTGCCATGCATATTACTAATTATTCTACTTAATTGTACACCATTTATTAATTGATAGGTGTCATCATTCAGCATTGATCGAATCACATTTTCATAGTAGCATTTGTCAAGAACTACAATAGCTCCACCTTTATCTGCTGGTTTTATAACTATCTGATCATTATTGCTCAGACTCGCCAATGCTTCACGTTCATTTTTATCTAAGTTAAAAAGTTATGCGAGTTATTGTATTTCATTTCATTAGACATCTGTATGAAATCTCTTTCACACGCCTGTTCAAATGCTTCTAGTAGTGGATGCATGTTGGGTGTAAACACACTTAGTTTTTTAAACAAAAACTGTCTATTTGTATTATCTTCTTTATACAGCATTTTTAAAGCCACATTTCTTACAAACATTTTCGTTTCAAGAATAAAGTCAGTAACATCAGTTCCTTTAGATGGTATAAAGGATAGCCCTCTATTTAAAAGTGACTTCTCTGAGTCTTTCAGTTCATATTTAGACAAATTAACAATTAGCTCTGGTTCACTTGCCTTTGTATCTTGTTCTGCAGCATTGTATGTTCTTCTGATATCTTTCGTTTTCTGCTGCCTCTGTTTGGTGTCCATTTTTTCAAGTCTCGAATCAGTAAAGGGAATTGGTGAAAAACCGATTCCAAGACAGGTTCTGTTGCCCTTTGTTTTCTTCTAACATCTCTTGTTGTAGAGGACAAGCCAGTCAAATTAATGGCATTCAATCACACATTTTCTACATCGGCATTATCAGTCACTTGATTCTCCAGCATCAGGGACCCTTCTCTTATAACATGGTTGCTCGAGCTAGATGCTTGTATAGTATCCGTCCCATTATGGGACATTCACTGTTGCAAATGTATGGTTTCTACTTCTCTGCTGCCCTGCATGTTGATTTCTATGTTGTCGTCTCCTGGGTTGGTTTGAATACATGGTCACTATTGGTTCCCTTGCTTCCCTTCGCTCTCTCAGCCAAGAGAACACATTACTGGCACTGAAATCCTTAAGATCACGTTCAAGTTTCTTCTTTTTATCCAGAAGCAATCTGCGTTCTAAAATAATTATGTGCGATGATACATCTTCATGAAACACTATTAAATCCCTTTCTGTTGTTTGCGATGTTATTTCATGTGTTAGGATCGTTATTTCATGATTAATGTCACTTTCAATTTTTATGAACTGTTCAATAAGTAGCTTCATGTATGCGAAACTGGTGTCAATGTTAAGCTGCTGCCATTTGGTTAAAAGTTCTGGATACAGACTGCCATATGTAGGCATCTTTAAAATTCTAAGCCCCCTTGGATTAACATGGAAGCATAAACACGCCTCCATGTGTTTCCGTTGCCATTGCACATACTTTAATTTAACCACTAAACTTTCCATTTTATGTGTCAATTGCAGAATATTAATAGTATGTGCATTACGATGTTTATTTTCATTGGCATTTAACAGTTCTGTTCTATGAAACTGCAATAACACATTGGTTTCTGCTTTTAATAAACGATTAAAAGCTTCATTAACATTGGCAGTCTTATTACCTTCACATAGTATATCGAGTTCAGAAGCATTTCCTTCAGCCATGTCCCTTTCACTTTACAAACAAATCACAGTACTATTCAAGAATCCAAGAGGCAGCTGCAAGGACAACGATACCTTCAGCGTCAACAGCTAAAATTGTATATCCAAGAAAAAATACACCTGGCATCACCACAGCTCTTCAAATGCATGACCTTTTATTAAAACAATTAGTAATGAGCTCTATAGTATGTAAGCGCTTTCGGGTTTATCCACAAACCCTTCATCAGACATTGAATCAACTAATTGATTGCAGTTGTTTCTTAGCAGTTATAAATTGCTGTTGTTTACGCATGTGTGTTACAAATTTATAATTTAAAAATAAATTAGTAGTTTGCACTGGAACTAAAATATTAAAAATATGTAATCCTTTACTAGAAGTAATGTATGCCACCTCCAAGAATCACAACCTTGCTGTGAAAGAGAGGCTTGAATGTTAGTAATTGGTTTAAAAGAGAGGCAAAACAAACAGTGATTTAAAACTGACCACCCCACGGTAGGTCAGTTAAACAGTTGTAGAATAGTAGCAAAACCCCTCTGTTAACCCAGTATTGGTGTTGGTGTTTGCCAGTCAGTGGCTAATGGCCAAGTGACCCATATAGACTAGCCAGGCATAACCTGCAAAAGCTGTGTGGTGCCACTGTGCAGGGTCAGCACCTCTGCAAGGGAAAGAGGAGAAAATAGGTGCAGTGCTAGTCAAATGGTGGACAGGGGCTGGAAAAATTAGGATGGATCATAGGAAAGGCAATCCTTCTTGGGATGTGAAATGTCACCTCATTCCTGCAAGAAGGACTCAGAAGTCATGCAACAGTTTGAAAACTAGCAAATGAAATAGCTTGTCTAAAATTAGTGGGTCTTACCCTTACAGAGAACCTTGGTTCTGGAAACAGACTTTTCAGTTGGAATAGTCTCTCTCCTCTCTCTCTTTTACACTGGAACTCCCTTTGGAAAAGGTCCCAGACTGATTGAGGATGGTCTCAAGCCCCATACTGAATACTTTATAAATGGGCCTTCTGCCAGTAGATGGGAGGGTCACATAAAGCAACTACATGTTGTAGAAAGTAGAATTGTTTGTTGTGCGCATGTGTACCTAACAGCTTTTCAGAATATTTAATCTTCCTGGAAACATTCAGCTCAGTTTCTGAGAGGAATCCATCTACCGACTCTACGGTTCTACTGAGGCAAGTTATAACAAAAGGAAGGAACTCTGCTCTGTCAATGCCAAGAGACATGTATACTTTATTTATTCTGTAGTAAACATAGGCTGAGATTCACAAAGAATCCCACTGTGAGAATAAACTGCTGAAACAAAAAGGATTATTTCTGAGGTTACAAAAAGCTGTGATTTAGAAATAGAATAATGTCAATGAAGAAGGACCTCATTATTTTGGTTGTCCTGAATTGCGCAGTGTTAGTGCTAGTGCTAATCAGCACTTTGGAGTTGTAATCACCGCATCAATACAGGCACCCCCCACCCACACGCACACACACACCTCTCCACTGTCCCTCATTCTACAGAACGTCAATGATTTTGGCCTCTTATATTTGCAATGAACTTCATCAAGGATGAATGCAGTCAGTCGATAATGCCAGATATTAAAGCTTCATTTATTTGTTTATTTCAGTTTGATGACCGGGGAGGTCCACTGGGCTCGGGGAGACCATTTTCAGTGGAGGCCCGGGGAGAAAAGCTCCGCATTATATAGTGTTATACACAGTTATTCACATATAAAATCAAAATTAAATGAGGTAAAGAATACAGTTAAATAAGTTTGTGTTACACAGTGTGTTCACAGTTACAGTCAAAGTAAAGAGAAACACAACTGAAAAATGAATTTGAGTCAGAGAACAACATAAATTATATGGTTTCATGGTGTCAAGCATTTATGAAGGTATGATATAGATTAGGAACAGGGAAATTATTGAGCAGAAATTGTGGATGCAGATTTTATTTTAAGCTAAAGAACAGGGATATGTTGTTGCAGATTTTATTTTAAGCTAAAGAACAGGAATATGTTCCCAAGTTAGAAGGTATCTGAAGTGTAGGGAGGCAGAGGCAACTGAGAATGAGGGGGAAAGAGATGAGAAGAGAAAGAGAGCAGAGGTGGTAGAGGTTAATGTGGGTTGTACAGGTGAGTTTACTTTTACTATTATGTCAGTTTAGGTTTAGGCTTATGGGGAGAGCAGCATAAGGCTATGTGGGGAGAGAATAGTTGCACTTCCATTTGGAAGAAAGGTAGGAGTGTAGAAGAGTTTTAAAGGTTTCAAAGCCTTCACAAGCCCTTAGGGAGGATGGCAAGGAATTCCATTTTTTTGCTAAAGAAAAGGATAGCAGATACTGTCCAGCAGGACAATTGGATTTACGAACAGTGATTAGGTTTTGGTGGGATGATCTTAGAGATCTTGGAGGGGAGTATGGTTGGAGGATATTGGTTAGGGCTGGGCACTTAGTAGGTTGAAAAATTACTTTATGGGCTGTAGTAATTTGGAGATAATCTAGATGGTTGGGGAGTTCAAGCTAGTTTAACAAATGAAGGGCAGTACAATGATGGGAGGAGAATTTGGCTTTGGTGGCAAATTTAGAAATTTTATTGTAGCAGACTTCCAGTTTGGAGGAGAGAGATGCAGATAGGTTTGATAAGAGAGGTGCACCATATAAAAGTGAGGGGAGCAGATAGGTAGTGGCAAGGGTTTGTCTGGTGAGAGGGGAAAGGAAGTGGATGTTTCTGTATAGCATACCAAGTTTAGCATGAGTTTTCTTAATGTTTTGTTGGATGTGAGTGTCGAATTTTAGGTGTTCATCAATAGTTACCCCAAGAAGTTTAGCAAAGGGAGCAACCTCTAAGGCAGTGTTGTTATGGCTATTAATTTGGAAAGAATTTTTATCAAGAGGGGAGGCTTTTGATGGAGAGAATAACAGAATTTTGGATTTGTTGGCATTTAGGGAGAGGTGGTTTTGGAGCATCCATTGTTCAGTGGAGGAGAAGGCAGTTTCAGTTATTATTTGTAGCTCCGGGAGGGTGGGGGTGCAGCAGATTAAAGTTGAATCGTCTGCATATTGTACAATTTTGGTATTGGGTATGGCTTTGTGGAAGTTATTGATAAAGATGTTAAACAGCATTGGACCAGGTATAGATCCCTGAGGTACCCCAGTGGGGGTTGGAAGGAAGGAGGAGGTGCCCTTCCCCCATTTCACAGCCTGAGACCTGCCAGAGAGGTAGCTTGAGAACTAAGATAAAGAATTTTGGAGAGATGGAGGCTAGAAAGGTGGTTGAAGAGGTGGGTGTGAGAAACGGTATTGAATGCTTTGGACAGGTCTAATAGAACTGTAGAGACAATTTTACCAGAGTCACGGGCTAGATTTACTGTGTCTAAGAATGAGAGCAGGACGGTGATACTACTATGGCCAGGTTGAAAACTGTGTTGGGTTGGAGTAATTTGTTGATGCAAGGCTAAGAATGGCATAAGCTGAAGGTGGATGAATTTCTCTAGGATTTTAGAGATAGGGTAAAGGATAGCTATAGGGTGGAAATTAGAGGTGCTATTGTTTTTGCCTCCCTTATGGAGAGGTAGGACAAAGGCAGCATGCCATAGTTTGGGCACATAACATTCCTGCATGGATCTGTTGATTAAGATACTGATCGGAAGAGCAATACTGTCTGTGGCTATTTTTAGGAAGGAAGATGGAATATTGTCAGGGGCATTGGAGCATGGTTTTAATTTAGTGAGTAATCTTTTTATGAGGGAGGTAGAGATGGGTTTAAGTTCAAATATTGGTGGGGGATTAGAAGCAGAGGGTTGTGTAGGGGGTATGGAAGATTGAATGGGTATTTGTTAGGGAAGGTCTTGGTTAGGTCAGCGATGGAGTTGAAGAGATTGGAGAGCTGGAGAGAAGGTGGCTGGCTGAAACCAATCAGCCAGGTGAAGCAGAAAAGTGGGATCCTGGAGGAAGGTGGAACAACAAGGTAAGACAAGGCTTGAGAGTGTGAGGGGTGATCAGGACTAAGCACAGGACAGAGTAGGCCAGTGGGGAAAAATACTAAGAGGTTGGGGATGGTTACGGGAGAGAAATGAGAGAGGTAGATAACCGGACTTTTAACTTTAGAAGGTGAGCAGTGCCACCTGGTGGTTAGATTAATTACAGCTTAGTGGGTAAGTAGGGGTCAAGAGATAGACTGCTGCTTAGCAAGCGTGGGGAATGTACAGGCACTATGATAGTTTAGGTACTAGAAGCACTTTCATCTACAGTATGCAGCAGTACATACACTGGAAGTAATTCTTGAGGGGGGTTAGTTGTTGAGATGCTATTCAGTGGGCTTTAGGAGGGTCCCGTTGAGAAATCCTTACAGGGTAGGATGTCTAGTCTATACTAGTTAGGGTAGAATGCAGCACGGGCAGCTGTAGGGAAAAAACAGAATAACACAAGCATTAGCTGAGTAGGGGATACAAAGATACACACATAGAGCTTCAGCTGGGAGAATAGGGAAAGAAGGGAGAGGAGGCAAATAGTCCAAGCAACAGATAGATATGTAGCAAATACAGGCTGGTGCTAGGTTAAGAGGCTAGTTCTACAGAAGAGATAACCATTTGACATACACACTTTACACCATAAAACATATTAACATTCAATTTAGATTACATCTGCAGAAAAAGATCCATATAGCATACACACTTTACACCATAGAACAATATATATTCAGTGTTAGGCTATCTTGGTTAGCGAGCATTCGGATCTGTATAAAATACTAATCTTAGCACATTATCCTAGCATTCTCTTTACATGCAATAAGTATAGATGGGAATAGTGCTGTTTCATAGCGTTTGTATTTGTGAGCGGTTGGAACAGGACACAGACCGCTCAGTAGACTACCCCCACAAGCTTTCCCTAGTTGAAATAGCAAAACCCCCTTATTTCAAAAGCCCAAAATGCACATTAGAAGCAAAATATATAGGGGCAAAAGGGTCAGGTTTGGTGTACCTAATAGTAGGACAATTTTAACCTGTAGAGCACCTTTTATGTCTTAGGAGACATATTTCAGTGATGGCCAGATACTACATACAGATCTCCTTCTTGGAGTGCAGCTGCATACCTAATTCTCTAATTACCAATGGTAAATGGCAGTGAACTGCTAACATGTTAAAATGAGGGCTAATAATTATTTAGACATGTGGCAGCAGCCAGAATGGAGTGAAACCGGTTGCTTTAGTGGTATAATCTAGCGAGCGTTCAAACCATAAAATAATAAACACACAGTTACATGCTTGCAGACACATGGAAAACTGTTTCAGAAAGCAGTTGTAACTGAATGCAGGATACTGGAATTAGCAAGCATTCAGCCCACACATGCATGAACACTCAGTAACATGCTCGTAGAGCATTCCCTTGCCAAACTGAAAAACAGAGTCAGAAAGCCATTTTAACTGGATTCAGGGTATTAAATTTGTGAATGTTCAGACCACACACAAATAAATGCTCAGTAACATGCACACAGGGCACCCCCTAGCCACATAGGGATACAGTTTCAAAAAGCAGTTATAACTGAAAGCAGGCACAACTACACGGCAATTGGTCAGCTATACAGCATGAAACCTGGAGTAATAAAAATACAATCACAGCTGAGACAGCAAGAAAACAGCTATAAAAATGGCAACAAGCTATACAGAAGATAAATAATTCAATTTAACGTGAATTGGGAGATGCTAGCATTCTGAACAGAACATTAAACCGCACAGTAACTTGTTCGCAAAGCATCCCTAATCAAACAGATGAAAATACCAGGAAACAGTATAAAACATGTACTATTCTGGTATAAAATTAAGTTATACACATGGCAGTAAGCCTACATGAATTGCGGCATTTACCAGGTGCAGCCAGCAGCCTTCAGGGTTGATCTGCAAGGGGTAACAGGGATACTTTTTAAAAATGGCGCCACAGGTAGTGGCGTCGCTATATAGACTAGGGGCAGGCAAGAAGGGAAAGTAGATGGGGTGGGGCAAGTTGTAGCAGGAAGGAGTGGAAAACAGGATAGAGGTAAAAAGCTGGGAAGGAGGGATTAGAGGTGGGAGAGCTGGAGAGACGGTGGCTGGCTGAAACCAATCAGCCAGGTGAAGCACAAAAGGGGGAGCCTGGAGGGAGGTGGAACAACAAGGTAAGACAAGGCTTAGGAGAGTGAGGGGAGATCAGGACTAAGCACAGGACAGAGCAGGCCAGTGGGGAAAAATACT